>NW_026636340.1:0-221 GCF_028554395.1 Pezoporus wallicus | reverse complement strand
GCTCTTCGGCACTGGGAGCAGAGGCCAGACGTTCGTGCACTAATCCCTGAGCTTCTGGGCAGCTGAGAAGCATCTTTGGAGAGGTTGCATTCAAATGTACTTTTAGGTATGAAACCGAGGAGTGACAGCAATAATGGTGACAGCATTGCAAAGCTGACTGTGTGCTGAAGATGCCCCGCACATGCTTTCCCTCCTGGCTCTTCGACTATGGGAGCAGACGG
>NW_026636339.1:0-220 GCF_028554395.1 Pezoporus wallicus | reverse complement strand
ATTTTTTTAATTTTAATTTTAATTTTAATTTTAATTTTAATTTTAATTTTAATTTTAATTTTAATTTTAATTTTAATTTTAATTTTAATTTTAATTTTTTTAATTTTAATTTTAATTTTAATTTTTTTTTAATTTTAATTTTTTTTAATTTTTTTAATTTTAATTTTAATTTTAATTTTAATTTTAATTTTAATTTTAATTTTAATTTTAATTTTAACTT
>NW_026636338.1:0-2255 GCF_028554395.1 Pezoporus wallicus | reverse complement strand
AGTGAGTACAGCATGAACGTTTGGCCTCTGCTCCCACAGCAGAAGAGCCAGGATTGAAAGCTGGTGCTGGACCTGTTCAGCACACAATCCCCTTTACATTGGTGCCTCCATCGTTGCTTTCACTGCTCACTTTCATACAGGAAAAGCATTTGAATGGAATCAGTCCAGAGCCTGCTCTCTGCTGCGCAGCAACACAGTCAGCACAGAATGAACAGTGGCATCTGCTCACACGGCAGAAGGACCAGCAGGGAAAGCTAGTGCTGCTTCTTCAGCACACAAGCAGCTTTGCAACGGGGTCACCATCATTGCAGTCTCTCCTCGGTTTCATACCTAAAAGTCCATTTGAATCCAAATTCTCAGGTGGTCTCTCTCAGCTGCCCAGCAGCACAGTGAGTACAGCACGTACGTTTGGCATCTGCTCCCACAGCAGAAGAGCAAGGATTGAAAGCTGGTGCTGGACCTGTTCAGCACACAATCACCTTGACATTGGTGCCTCCATCGTTGCTTTCACTGCTCACTTTCATACAGGAAAAGCATTTGAATGAAATCAGTCCAGAGCCTGCTCTCTGCTGCGCAGCAACACAGTCAGCACAGAATGAACAGTGGATTCTGCTCGCACAGCAGAAGGACCAGCAGGGAAAGCTAGTGCTGGGCTTCTTCAGCACACAAGCAGCTTTGCAACGGGGTCACCATCATTGCAGTCTCTCCTCGGTTTCATACCTAAAAGTCCATTTGAATCCAAATTCTCAGGTGGTCTCTCTCAGCTGCCCAGCAGCACAGTGAGTACAGCACGAACGTTTGGCCTCTGCTCCCACAGCAGAAGAGCCAGGATTGAAAGCTGGTGCTGGACCTGTTCAGCACACAATCACCTTTACATTGGTGCCTCCATCGTTGCTTTCACTGCTCACTTTCATACAGGAAAAGCATTTGAATGGAATCAGTCCAGAGCCTGCTCTCTGCTGCGCAGCAACACAGCACAGAATGAACAGTGGCATCTGCTCACACGGCAGAAGGACCAGCAGGGAAAGCTAGTGCTGTGTCTCTTCAGCACACAAGCAGCTTTGCAACGGGGTCACCATCATTGCAGTCTCTCCTCGGTTTCATACCTAAAAGTCCATTTGAATCCAAATTCTCAGGTGGTGTCTCTCAGCTGCCCAGCAGCACAGTGAGTACAGCACGAACGTTTGGCCTCTGCTCCCACAGCAGAAGAGCCAGGATTGAAAGCTGGTGCTGGACCTGTTCAGCACACAATCACCTTTACATTGGTGCCTCCATCGTTGCTTTCACTGCTCACTTTCATACAGGAAAAGCATTTGAATGGAATCAGTCCAGAGCCTGCTCTCTGCTGCGCAGCAACACAGTCAGCACAGAATGAACAGTGGCATCTGCTCACACGGCAGAAGGACCAGCAGGGAAAGCTAGTGCTGGGCCTCTTCAGCACACAAGCAGCTTTGCAACGGGGTCACCATCATTGCAGTCTCTCCTCGGTTTCATACCTAAAAGTCCATTTGAATCCAAATTCTCAGGTGGTCTCTCTCAGCTGCCCAGCAGCACAGTGAGTACAGCACGAACGTTTGG
The DNA here is from genome assembly GCF_028554395.1 of Pezoporus wallicus. Taxonomy (NCBI): domain Eukaryota; kingdom Metazoa; phylum Chordata; class Aves; order Psittaciformes; family Psittacidae; genus Pezoporus; species Pezoporus wallicus. The sequence continues at coordinate 677 of NW_026636338.1, read as the reverse complement.
CCTCTGCTCCCACAGCAGAAGAGCCAGGATTGAAAGCTGGTGCTGGACCTGTTCAGCACACAATCACCTTTACATTGGTGCCTCCATCGTTGCTTTCACTGCTCACTTTCATACAGGAAAAGCATTTGAATGGAATCAGTCCAGAGCCTGCTCTGTGCTGCGCAGCAACACAGTCAGCACACAATCACCTTTACATTGGTGCCTCCATCGTTGCTTTCACTGCTCACTTTCATACAGGAAAAGCATTTGAATGGAATCAGTCCAGAGCCTGCTCTCTGCTGGCAGCAACACAGTCAGCACAGAATGAACAGTGGCATCTGCTCCCACGGCAGAAGGACCAGCAGGGAAAGCTAGTGCTGGGCTTCTTCAGCACACAAGCAGCTTTGCAACGGGGTCACCATCATTGCAGTCTCTCCTCGGTTTCATACCTAAAAGTCCATTTGAATCCAAATTCTCAGGTGGTCTCTCTCAGCTGCCCAGCAGCACAGTGAGTACAGCACGAACGTTTGGCATCTGCTCCCACAGCAGAAGAGCCAGGATTGAAAGCTGGTGCTGGACCTGTTCAGCACACAATCCCCTTTACATTGGTGCCTCCATCGTTGCTTTCACTGCTCACTTTCATACAGGAAAAGCATTTGAATGGAATCAGTCCAGAGCCTGCTCCCTGCTGCGCAGCA
>NW_026636337.1:0-2241 GCF_028554395.1 Pezoporus wallicus | reverse complement strand
CCCATCCCTTTGCCCCCCCCCTCCCCTCTCAGGGGAGCTGCCCCCCCCCTTGCGGAGGCCGCGGCACCCGGGGGTGGGCCCCACCGAGGCGGGGGGGGACAAACGGAGCCCCCGAGCCCCCGGCAAGGTCACGAAGTCGGCGTCGGCCACGGCCCTGTCCGTGATCATCCCCAGCGGTGGGTGCAAAGTGGGACCCCCCCCCCCACCCCCCGGGACCCCAACCCCCCCCGCGGGACCCCAAACCCATCACTGGGACCCCAAAACGCATCATTGGGACCCAAATCCCATCATTGGGACCCCAAATTGCATCATTGGAACCCAAATTGCATCATTGGAACCCAAATCCCATCATTGGGACCCAAATCCCATCCTGGGACCCCCAAATCCATCAATGGGACCCCACAGATCCCATCATTGGAACCCAAACCCATCATTGGAACCCAATCCCATCACTGGGACCCCAAATCACATCATTGGACCCCAAATCCTATCATTTGGACCCCAATCCCATCATTGGACTCCAAACCCATCACTGGGACCCCAGATCACATCATTGGAACCCAAATCCCATCCTGGGACCGCAAATCCCATCCTGGGACCCCAAATTGCATCATTGGACCCCAATTCTCATCCTGGGACCCCAAATCCATCAATGGGACCCCAGATCCCATCATTGGAAACCAAATCCCAACATTGGGACCCCAAATCCCATCATTGGACCCCAAATCCCATCATTGGACCCCAAATCCCATCCTGGGACTCCAAATCCCATCATTGGACCCCAAACCCATCAATGGGACCCCAATCCCATCATTGGACTTCAAATCCCATCACTGGGCCCCCAGATCCCATCATTGGACCCCAAATCCCATCACTGGGACCCCAAAACCCACCCCTGGAGCACCAATCCCCCCTGGGGGCCCTCCTTGGTGCAGTCTGTACTTGCATGGGTGGGGGTCCCTGGTCCCCATTGGGGTGAATGGGGGAGACCTCGATGCCCTGAGTCCCTCTGGGGGGTCCCTATTGGGGTGAATGGGGGAGCTCTGGGTCCCTATAGGGGTTCCCCATTGGGATGAATGGGGGAGCCCTTGGTCCCTGATCCCCATTGGGATGAATGGGGGAGCCCTAGGTCCCTGTAGGGGTTCCCCATTGGGATGAATGGGGGAGCCCTTGGTCCCTGATCCCCATTGGGTTGAATGGGGGAGCCCTGGGTCCCTATGGGGGGTTCCCCATTGGGATGAATGGGGGAGCAGGGGGTGCCCCATTGGGTTGAATGGGGGAGCTGGGGTTCCCATTGGGTTGAATGGGGGAGCCCTGGGTCCCTGATCCCCATTGGGATGAATGGGGGAGCCCTGGGTCCCTGTGGGGGGTTCCCCATTGGGATGAATGGGGGAGCCCTGGATCCCTGATCCCCATTGGGTTGAATGGGGGAGCCCTGGGTCCCTGATCCCCATTGGGTTGAATGGGGGAGCCCTGGGTCCCTATAGGGGTTCCCCATTGGGATGAATGGGGGAGCCTTGGGTCCCCGATCCCCATTGGGGTGAATGGGGGAGTCCTAGGTCCCTATAGGGGTTCCCCATTGGGATGAATGGGGGAGCCCTGGGTCCCCAATCCCCATTGGGTTGAATGGGGGAGCCCTGGGTCCCTATGGGGGGTTCCCCATTGGGATGAATGGGGGAGCAGGGGGTGCCCCATTGGGTTGAATGGGGGAGCTGGGGGTTCCCATTGGGTTGAATGGGGGAGCCCTGGGTCCCTGATCCCCATTGGGATGAATGGGGGAGCCCTGGGTCCCTATAGGGGTTCCCCATTGGGATGAATGGGGCAACCCTGGGTCCCTGATCCCCATTGGGTTGAATGGGGGAGCCCTGGGTCCCTGATCCCCATTGGGATGAATGGGGGAGCCCTAGGTCCCTATAGGGGTTCCCATTGGGATGAATGGGGGAGCCCTGGATCCCTATAGGGGTTCCCCATTGGGATGAATGGGGGAGCCCTGGATCCCCGATCCCCATTGGGGTGAATGGGGGAGCTGGGGGTTCCCATTGGGTTGAATGAGGGAGCCCTGGATCCCTGATCCCCATTGGGTTGAATGGGGGAGCCCTGGGTCCCTATAGGGGTTCCCCATTGGGATGAATGGGGGAGCCCTGGGTCCCTGATCCCCATTGGGATGAATGGGGGAGCCCTGGGTCCCTATAGGGGTTCCCCATTGGGGTGAATGGGGGAGCCGGGGGTGCCCATGGGTGG
>NW_026636336.1:0-2237 GCF_028554395.1 Pezoporus wallicus | reverse complement strand
CGAAAAGAATGCAACTCCCACGGGTTGAGATAAGAACAGTTTAGTAACTAAGGTATAACACAAATCACTACTGCTACCACCAATGATAATAATGATAAAGGAAATAACAAGGGAAGAGAATACAACACCTCAGCACCAGCCGACCGATAACTCGCCCCCCAAGCCCGACCAAGCTCCGACCGATACCTCCTCCAACCCTGCAGTCTCCCAGCCCTTCCGGCTAACTCCCAGTTACATCCTGGGCATGACGTGCTGTGGTATGGAATACCTCTTTGGTCAGTTTGGGTCAGGTGTCCTGTCTCTGCTTCCTCCCGGCTTCCCCTCCTCCCTGGCAGAGCATGAGGCTCACAAAGTCCTTGGCCAAACCAAAACATCCTTGTTATCAGCTCTGTTCCCGAGCCGAAAGTCAAAACACTGCACTGCACCAGCTACCAAGGAGGAGAAACATGACTGCTACTGCTGAACCCAGGACATTATCCACCCCTTATTCCATACCATTCACGTCATGCTCAGATCCCACATTTTCAATATACCATCACTCTTATCTCAGTGCACTCTTATCTTAGTGCATGGACCAGTCCCTATAAAGCTGCTGTGTCCATCTGGTCCATGATCAGGCTCCATCTCTTGTAACAGTCTTCCAGAGCAGGAGAGACTGTGTGCAGTGTTCACACTCGTGAATAACCTGGGCAATAGTGTCCATTGTTAAGTCCACCCCTCGATCATGAGTCCATCTCTGTGTTGCATCTCTGCTCTGATGGCCTGAAGTGCCATGGGCCCACCAGGCTTAAAATAATTCACTGTCCCCTTCAGCAGTTTCTGCAGCTTGTTGCTGGGGACTCCATACAGCTGCCTTCCATCTCCGACGCTTCCAAAGCACTGGAGGGGCCCAGTGGACTAGATACTTGCCCATACTGTCCCACACACCCTGCCACTCATGACTGTCCAGCCTTGGGGAAAACCTCTTGGTCCCCCTATATTGTTGTCTAACCCCAGACAAGACCCAAACCTGACTCTGCTTAACTTTTGAGATCAGACAAAATGGTTGTGGGTAGAACACAGTCTGTGTGTGTGCCAACATGCTGATCCCCATCACAATCAGCAGGCAGGTCCCAAGGATACCCAAAGGCCATTCAAAACCTTCAGAACTCTCAGTTGATGCTGCTGTACTTGTCACTGGGGCTGGTGTAGCTGCTGTGCTTGCCGGCTCTCCCACCGCCAGCTTCTCTTTTCCTGAGTCCAGCTCTTCCTCCTCTGCCTTGCTGGGAAATGCTGCCTGGTCTCCTGCATCCTCCTGGGGCTCCGCGGGCGGCTTCCGGGGGATGCTCTCGGCCGTCGCAGGGCTCGGCTCGGCCGCGGGGCTCGGCTCCTCCGCCGCCTTCTCCCGCTGCTCGGCAGCCGCCTCCTTCCGCTCCTCGACCGCCCCGACCTCCTCCACCGGCAGCCGTCCCCTCGCGGCCTCCGGCCCCGCTCCCGCCGCCGCTTGGTGCCCGGGGCCGCTCTCCCGGGCCGGTTCGGCTGCCGCCGGCTCCCGGGGCCGCTCCCCCTCGGCTCCCCGCAGCCTCACGAAGATGGAGAGTAGGGTGAGGACCAGGACGGTGAAGAGCAGCCGGACGGCCAGGTACAAGTCCACGGCCACGTCCGTCCCGCCCTGCTGCTGGAGCCCGCCCGTATTACAAGCCATTGCCATAAAGCACAGTGAGACAAGAACCTTAGCCCAGGCCCCACACTTGATAAACACTAACACAGCAAATACCGGCTCTACGTAAGTTACAACATTCTGAAGCTGTGAGATCAAGAGAAACAACTCTGAGAGCCAATAAATCGTCATTGTGATGAGTGACTATTAATCCGGTCAGATCTGTCGTTATCTCAACCCTTCGTGCCCCACGTTGGGCGCCAAAAAGAACTGTCGTGGTTTAAACCCAGTCAGGTAATTCGTTCGCTCACTTCCCCCCCTTTCTTGCCCTCCCCCTGCTCCCGGAGGGACGGAGAGGAGAATCGAAAAGAATGCAACTCCCACGGGTTGAGATAAGAACAGTTTAGTAACTAAGGTATAACACAAATCACTACTGCTACCACCAATGATAATAATGATAAAGGAAATAACAAGGGAAGAGAATACAACACCTCAGCACCAGCCGACCGATAACTCGCCCCCCAAGCCCGACCAAGCTCCGACCGATACCTCCTCCAACCCTGCAGTCTCCCAGCCCTTCCGGCTAACTCCCAGTTAC
>NW_026636335.1:0-22392 GCF_028554395.1 Pezoporus wallicus | reverse complement strand
AATTACAGACCAGCCACCTGACCAACTTGGTGGCCTTCTATGATGGGGCTACAGAACTGACAGACAGGGGTAGAGCAGTTGATGTCATCTACCTGGACTTGTGTAAAGCGTTCGACACTGTCCCACATGACATCCTTGTCTCTAAATTGGAGTGACATCAATTTGATGGATGGACCACTCGGTGGGTAAAGAACTGTCTGGATGGCTGCACACAAAGAGTTGTGGTCAATGGCTCAGTGTCCAGCTGGAGACCAGTAACAAGCGGTGTCCCTCAGGGATTGGTGTTGGGACCAGTCTTGTTTAACAACTTTGTCGCTGACATGGACAGTGGGATTGAGTGCACCCTCAGCAGGTTTGCCGAGGACACCAAGCTGTGTGGTTCGGTTGATACGCTGGAGGGAAAGAATGCCATCCAGAGGGACCTTGACAACGCTTGTGAGGTGGGTTGATGCCAGCTTTATGAAGTTTAACCATGCCAAGTGAAAGGTCCTACACCTGCGTCGGAGCAATCCCAGGCACAGCTACAGGTTGGGCAGAGAAGAAATTCAGAGCAGCCCTGTGGAGATGGACTTGGGGGTGTTGGTTGATGAGAAAATGAACATAGGCTGGCAGTGTGCATTCGCAGCCCAGAAAGCCAACCGTATCCTGGGCTGCATCAAAAAGAGCATGACCAGCAGGTCGAAGGAGGTGATCCTGCCCGTCTACTCTGCTCTTGTGAGACCTCACCTGGAGTATTGTGTGCAGTTCTGGTGTCCTCAACATAACAAGGACATGGAACTGTTGGAACAAGTCCAGAGAAGGGCCACGAGGATGATCAGGGGACCAGAGCACCTCCCTTATGAAGACAGGCTGAGGAAGTTGGGTCTGTTCATCCGGGAGAAGAGAAGGCTGTCTGGAGACCTCATAGCAGCCTTCCAGTATCTGAAGGGGGCCTATAGGGATGCTGGGGAGGGACTCTTCATTAGGGACTGTAGTGACAGGACAAGGGGTAACGGGTTAAAACCTAAACAGGGGAAGTTTAGACTGGATGTAAGGAAGAAATTCTTTCCTGTTAGGGTGGTGAGGCACTGGAATGGGTTGCCCAGGGAGGTTGTGAATGCTCCATCCCTGGCAGTGTTCAAGGCCAGGTTGGACGAGGCCTTGGGTGATATGGTTTAGTGTGAGGTGTCGCTGCCCACGGCAGGGGGGTTGGAACTAGATGATCTTAAGGTCCTTTCCAACCCTAACGATTCTATGATTCTAAGGACATCCCAGTTTGCCTCAAAAAAAAAAAAATACAAACTAAAAAAAAAAACCCCAAAAACCCACAACACCAAAATGTTAATAAGTGCCATAACTGACTGTCCGTATATTCCACTACACAGAATCGTAGAATCTGAGCATCTGAGGTCTATGTGTGTGATAGCACTAGGGCTTTGTGCTGTGCAGCATTCACTGTGCTCATGGCTGTTCCCAGGGTGTGAAAACTCCAGCTGACTTACTGGAGTGTGTACTTGAGTACTTGGTCCCACACCTGTGGATGTCAGTGCTTTTGTTATCTTCCCTGCACTGTCCCCATAGCTAAATACAGGGTATTTGTTTCTTCCCAAATTTGAGACATTCAGAAATAAAGAGCGAATGCTTTTCCACTCTTGTAGCCAACTTAGTGGGTTAATTGAGCTCAGATAAAGTCCAAGTCTTTGACCATTAGCAGATAAGAATGCAGGTCTTAAATTTTCCTTTTGGCAGTGTGTGTGGATTCTGCACTTTGGCACATTTCTGAAAAAGGCATCCAACAATGTGACCTGAGCACGCAGCTGAAAGTCCTCTTCATAATGAATCAAGCCTTGATTTCAGTAGCTGGTTTTTATATATTATGATATCCTGCTGAGTTGGTAGGTTGTGGAAATGTGGAGTGCAGCTGTTCAAGAATCATTACAAGGCAAATAATTTTTCCTGTGTCTCTTGTTAGATAGGAATCCTTTTACTCACTCCAGCCACTTTATGTGTAATTTCTTATGCTATTTCTGTTTCAGTCAGGAACTTGTGACCAAAGTCAAGTTTTCCAAGCATCCAACATATACAATTAGATGGTGCCATGCAACATCCTTTTCTTTAATTAAAAAATAATTTTGAAATTATGTAGTAGCAGTTCCTGTCTTCTTTCTTTTTTGTGTCTTTGAAAGCAACCAGAAAACGTACTCATGGGTTACCTCTAGGGTCAAATGCATAATGTAACAGCTTACCTCTTGTTTGATTTCCAAACCCTGGCCCTCTGGTGGTATATTTTTATTGTTGTGGCATTGCCTTGTAGCACTAACATATCAGTTCAACCTTCAAAGCATCTTATCACCTGTCAATATGAAATTATAGCAATTACTAAAGTGGGATGGCTACAAAGCGTCTGAAAAACATTCCCTATTGATTGGTTCATTGCTCCAGAGTATGATGAACTTGTTTAAGAAAAATTGATCTGGCAAATTGATTTCATTTTCATTTTTAATCTAGAAATCATATAAATGTAATTTAAGTAGCAATATTTTTGCCCTGGAGAATGTATAATATATACTCGATATGTTTGTACATGAAGAAAAAAAAAGGATGGGAGGGATCTATAGAGAAGAGCTTGGATTTATTTTTTTTTTTGCTAAGACCTATGTGTTGTTTTGCAAGCTCTTCCAAACACCTCTTTATGTTGTTAAATGCTTTTACTTTTTTTTTTTTTCCATTCTTTATTCAAATGTGTATTAAAAAGGGAAGTTCCAATATTTAATGAATGAATTCATTCTCCTTTGATACTTACTCCAGGTCATTTGGGATACGATTTGTATCCTTCCTTTTTGTCCAAATCAAGATATGTTTTTTCACAATCACTTCGTTGTAATGCAGACAATGAGTGGAATAATTAATTACATGGTTTGGAAAGTATCTTATGATTTCAGTTCTGCTGCTACATCTGCACTCTTGGTGCTCTGCTTTTATTCTACTAGGAGCTAAAAACACCCAGCCCAGCCCATATTGACCGTAATCTTCTTTTGCACAGCAGTGTTTTAAAGGGTATTACTCTCACTCAGGGGATGCAAATGATCAAATACTTAATAGTATAATTAGAAAGAAATTACCTCTTCCTCAAAGCACTTTCAGACTTTAAAACTGTAAGAGTGAGTGCAAATCAAACCCAGAAATTCTGTTCTTATTCAAAAAAATATTAAGAATTTGTCACAGAGCTTCTGTAATCTACAAACCTATCCTACAAATCAGGTGCCCAGGGTTACCTTACCCTAATACACAAAACCCAGCTCCTAGAGCAATGTAGCATAGAAAACATAGAAAGACCTTTCAATCTGTTGAGGTCTGCTAAGAATCTGTGAGGGCTTTGTTGTTCAGCTTTAAATCCTATGATGTCCAATTCTGTATTCAGTCCATGGTTGTTTAGTCATTTTTCACTTTTGATGTGTGTGTGGATTCCGCCAAGATCTGCTGAGGAATAAGTGGATGCTTGTAGGAGTCTCCAGTGTTACTGTGCAAATTCAATGCACTAATATTGAATGAAAAAGACAGTAGTACCATAACACATGCACAACTTCAAGTTTTATTATTAAAACAGAGGCTTTGTGTTTCAAGTGTTTTACCAGATAGAATGTGGGCTCTTTTCAATGCAGGGCTCTGTTTCCAGCAGAATTGTTAATAATCTGTTAGAAGAAAAATGTACACAGAATTTGGAAGTTAAATGAAGCACAGAACGTAAAAAGAATCATGGAATCATTTAGGTTGGAAAAGACCTTTAAGTTCATCAAGTCTGAGTGTTAACCTAACACTGCCAGGTCTACCGCTAAACCATAGAGAGTATTCAGGTTGGAAAGAACCTTAAGATCATCTAGTTCCAACCCCCCTGCCATGGGCAGGGACACCTCCCATTAAAGCGTGTTACCCAAGGGTCTGTTCAACCTGGCCTTGAACACCACCAGGGATGAAGCATTCACACCCTCCCACGTCCCCAGGCACCACATCTACACAACTTTTAAATACCTGAAGGGCAGTGACTCAACCACTTCCCTGAGCAGCCTGTTCCAATGCTTCACAGCCTTTTCAGTGAAGAATTTTTTCCTAATATCCTATCTAAACACCCCCTGGTGCAACCTCAGGTCATTACCTCTTGTCCTCTCACTTGTTAACTGGGAGAAGGGACCTATACCCACCTCTCTCCATCATCCTTTCAGGTAGCTGTAGAGAGCAATAAGATTTTCCCTGAACATCCTTTTCTCCAAACTAACCAACCTCAGTTCCCTCAGTCACTCTTCATAAGACATGTGCTCTAGGCCTTTCACCAGCTTTGTTGCCCTTCTTGGGGACAATAAAGCAATTATTTATATAAGAGGTGATTAGCAGTAGCAAAACAAGTAAACTGATTTTTGAACCTGAAAGAAATTATACCTATTTGAAGCTGTTAAACTCTTTGCTTATTTGTGCATTGCAACCTAATGTAAAGGTAAATGAGTTTTCTCTCCTGTGTTCTGAGTAGCTCAGTGGATATACTCTATGTTTGAACTACCATCATAGTAAAAGGAAAGCCTGTCAAAAGGAGAAAAAAGTGTCTCTGTTTCACATAAGAAAGCAACCAAAGTTTAAATTGTTCTGTACCATGGTAGATTGCAAGATTTTAAAAGGCACTGTAATCACTCAATGAACAAACTAGTTTGCCATGGGTAATTATGCCTTTCGGTTTCTTTCACTTTAAAGTTCATTTCCTCAGTTGTTACATAGCGTGCTTGTTTGGCATGTCAGATTGTGAATATCAGTGCAAAACACAGTGATTTTCTGCAAGGATAAATGAGCCCAGAAACATGCTGAGTTCAGATCAGGTTGAATGCCATGATGGTAATCCAATGTAATTTTGCATTTAAATCAATGCTTAACTGGGTGTATAATCTGACTCTCATGGGACAGCAATTTCATTTGAAATGCAAAACATTGCTCATACATCACTAGGATAATTGTTTTATAAAGTCATACGATAGGTAGACATTAAGTACATATTTATGAAATCACAAATCAGAGCTACATGAATGGTTTGGTGAAGTGTAAAATGGCCCACGTTGCTATATTTTGAGGTTCCTCCTCATGAGGGCGACTATGTTCACTTTTAGGTTTTTTTCAATGCAGTGTGGTTGTAAGAAGCTTCTGTGCTAAAATGTCTGTGAACCCTTAAAATAGAAAAATACAGAGACATGCAGAAAATAACCTTTACTTGGCCTTAGTCCTTGAGTAACAGGTGGTTTACTTTTTTTGATGACTACTTCCCCCTTCCTGCTTCTTTTTCAGCATCTTTATAGGCATATATGTTCTGGGGACTCTCTTCGCTTCCCCAAACCTTTGAAAATAAGTCGAAGTACTGCTTGTGCGTTCTTTTTTTCTCCATGGTTCCATGACATTAGTTTTGAAGGGAAGATGCTGTTAATTAGTGTCCATTAAAGTATCCACATAAGTATTCTACAAAAAACTAAAACTGATAGTAACCTGAATATCTTAGAGTAAAATGCTACCTCTTTTCTGTCTTAGAGAGACAAGCTTTTTAAGTACTTTCTGTCTTGTTGTTAGACCTGCATGCGTGATCCTGGGGTGTTAGTAACTTTGCAACATTCCTCATATTGTAAGAACAGGGTGAGGTTAATCTGTTCATAAATCCTATCTGAGGATGATTTTGTGGTTCATCTAGAAAGGATCCTTTGACTTGTTTACCTGGCCCTGATGTGGTACTAAATGGAAAATTGTATTGTGGTAACCTACACTAACCAGACAGAGAAAAGCAAAGAAAGCTGGCATCGGTGATAGCAAGAGAATTACTTGTGAATTAATCTGTTTACAGTATTGCAATACTGTGAACGAACAGTTGAATCTAAGCAGATCTCAGCCAAGCCTCACTAATGCAGGAGACATTTAGGAACTTGTTTTATGCTTACTGGCATCTTACTGTATTGATATTTTTTTTAAGATTTAAGAGTATCTGGTGATAGAAGAGTGAAAACTAATATTATAAGAATTTAATGGTTGTTCTCTGTTCTAATAATTATTAATTGTACTTTTTCAGTATTTCCCACACTCATGGTAACAGTCTCTCATGACGTTAATCCTTATTTATATTTAATTTTCTCTTTGCTGTAATAAGTCTGGAATTAGAGCAAGTCATAGATTGTTCATATATCTAGGTTTTGTTTCAATTCTGTGACTATTTGTGTATCTTGGATCTAAGGTAAGGTGAAGCACCGTACTCGGTGAGAAAATCCATTCTTGACTCATACTTAGTTTAATCAAAAGCTGGCGGTACTGGTAATCTCATGTTGGTTCTTGGAAAATTTTCGTCTGGATTTAAATATCAACCTCATGAAGTTTAACTATGCCAAGTGCAAGGTCCTACACCTGGGTTGCAGCAATCCCAGGCACAGCTACAGGTTGGGCAGAGAAGAAATTCAGAGCAGCCCTGTGGAGATGGACTTGGGGGTGTTGGTTGGTGAGAAAATGAACATGGGCCGGCAGTGTGCGTTCGCAGCCCAGAAAGCCAACCGTACCCTGGGCTGCATCAAAAAGAGCATGACCAGCAGGTCGAAGGAGGTGACCCTACGCCTCTACTCTGCTCTTGTGAGACCTCACCTGGAGCATTGTGTGCAGTTCTGGTGTCCTCAACATAAAAAGGACATGGAACTGTTGGAACAAGTCCAGAGAAGGGCCACGAGGATGATCAGGGGACCAGAGCACCTCCCTTATGAAGACAGGCTGAGGAAGTTGGGGCTGTTTATCTGGGAGAAGAGAAGGCTGCATGGAGACCTCATAGCAGCCTTCCAGTATCTGAAGGGGGCCTATAGGGATGCTGGGGAGGGACTCTTCATTAGGGACTGTAGCGATAGGGCAAGGGGTAATGGGTGAAAACCTAAACAGGGGAAGTTTAGATTGGATGTAAGGAGGAAATTCTTTCCTGTTAGGGTGGTGAAGCACTGGAATGGGTTGCCCAGGGAGGTTGTGAATGCTTCATTCAGGTTGGACGAGGAGACCAGGTTGGATGAGGCCTTGGGTGATATGGTTTAGTGTGAGGTGTCGCTGCCCATGGCAGGGGGGGTTGGAACTAGATGATCTTAAGGTCCTTTCCAACCCTAACTATTCTATGATTCTATTCTATTCTAAATAATTTAAACATAGTTTGAATAAAATTTGTACCACTAGGTGTTATGATGCTCCCCTGTCTGTATTACGAACTATGGGAATGCTTTGCAGTAGTTTTAAATGTGTTATATATTAGTTGGAATTGCAGGCAAGCTACTGCAGGTATTTTATATACTTACGCTGTTTAACGTACTCTGGTATTTTCTTTTTATCTAGTCTTTCTGCTTCCTTTCCTCCCTAGTTCTTAACAAGCACCTCCATATTCGACCTTGAGGGACTTTGAAGGTTCACCTGAGACAAAAAAATTGCTGTAACAGACCCACCAAAGTATCCTGTGATTTCTGACCATTTACCTCCTGTCCTTGTATGCCTAATAAACAGTGCAGGGCTGTCCAAATTCCCTGTCTCTGTGGCTGTCTCTCTCTCAGGACAGTTGCATTGAGACATAACAACTCATCTTATGCTGGTTAACAACCCATCACTGCTGGTTACTGCTTGGACTTGATGATCATAAAGGTTATTAAATAATAATACTAATAAACGTATACCTTTTTCTGTCACTATAATGAGTCTCATACTTTCTGGGAAATCAGAACTGAAGAAATGTATTTTTAAGTCAATGCTGGTAAAATTATTTTTGTGACATCCATGACCCAGTTTCAGGTTTCTAACATAAAAAGCCAAGTCAGAATTACAACATTCCCATTGTAGAGACATTTCTCTGAGATGATGTTGAAAGGATGGTGTGCCCTAAAAGAAATTACTGGAATCAAAGATGGTATTTTATTAAAAAAAAAACTGCAACAAAGGGAATTTGCAGATTTTCAACTTGCTATATTTCTCTAATGGTGAAAATAGATGTTTTAGAAACATATCAAGGAGGAGACATTGCATAAACCAGAACTGAAGATTTTGTGTCATTATTTTTCTTTTTTTTTTTGTTAATTTCAAATGTTTACTTCACAAATAGAAGTGTACCTTTCCTTGTGTTCTAAAGGAAAGGTACTGTGCAAAAAAAGGTACAAAACTGTGTTGTACTTGGGATAAATTTCATCAAGAGTTTTTCTTCCCATCTCCTACAGCCTTTATAATTATTTACTTTTTCTTCTCATTTGACAAAGTGAGCTCAAATGTGCATAACAATTACATGATTAGCATATGGTTAACCAGAAGTGTGTTGTAGGTGGACAGATATGCTCTCCAAATGGATTATGGCAAGGATCTTCAAAGTAGAATGTGGGTATTAGAGTCTCAAAATTCTATTGATATTCAACTGGAGTTGGACACTTAATTCCCATGGAAATCTCATCTAAGTGCAATTGGATTTTAAATGGTAGATAGTGGGAGAAGAAATATTAAACACCCTTAATATATTGCCCATCCTCCTGCCCAGAATCTTGTCAGTATTATTGCCAGCTGTGTCCTCTTTTCTCTAATCTGCCTGTTTTGTTATTACAAAGTATTCACTATTCATTACAATACTGTGAACAGTAGGATCTTCTGGGAAACTGAATTTTATAAATCTTTCTTTTGAGGGAAGCATGAGGGGAAAGCAGCCAACATAAACTGTTGTAGTAAACAAGGACTCATTACCACCACACACTCTAAGTGACCAAAGAAAGAGTCAGGCTTTGCTTGGAAAAGCCATTAGAGATGTTGAGTTTTCATGAAAGTAACGAGATTTGGCTGCTTGAACTTCTTTTCACTGCACAGAAAAAAATTAAGTCATTGGTACGCTGTTAAGCAAATCAGCTGAGATGGCTTCAGTGCCAAAGTAAAATATGGATTACCTTGTTTTGAAGTAAAAAAAAAGCCTAAAAAAAGCTCCACTTTTGTCAAACAGAAGAAAATGAGAGTATTAAAATATTATCCAACCTGGTATATCTCTGTGTAACTCTTACGTTACTTGTAATAAAACGTGCTTGTTTGGTTTTTTTTTTTCAGTTTGTGCCAGAAGTCTACGAGCACTACTGGCAAAGGTAGATGAAAGAACTTTGATTTTACAATGTTCTAAAATTTTACCTCTAGCTCGATAAAGATTTTAAGCTATCTTCCAGGATAACTTGCAAACCAAAGATTTTGATTTATTTATTTATCTTAAATAGGTGAAAGGTTTGAGTCAAAGATCAGTTGTGTTCTCCACTGTCAACTTGCTATCTAAAGGATGTCCAGTCTAAGTATTCATGAACTTTGGGCTTTGAAGTCTAGACTTGGTGAGCCACGACTGGCCGACCACAATGTGTGGCCATGCTTTCCCTAGAATTTGAATTATTCTGTTTAACACGCGACTTTTCATCATGGCCTTGTGAACACACAAGTAATTGTGTCTCCCTGCAAATCTAGGAAGCTGAGCAGCGGAACTTGCTCAGCTGCGCACCTGAAGAAATACAAGTCCTGTTTCTGTTTTGCTTTGAATAAAACTATAAGCCTTCTATTTGTGAGGGAAAGGAGCACTTTCTTCTTACTAATGACGATTTTGGAGCTTTGCCAGTCCTTGCTGTTTTGTCACAAAACAGTGATAGCTCAGTATTTACCTCAGGCTCTGGTTGCTGGGAATAGGTATTAAACAGAAAGTATGTATTTCACTAAAGGTATGACTAAACAAGGAGAAAAGTTTCTTTATTCCCAGTTACAGAGTTTCTTTATTCCTAGTTACAGTTTCTTTATTCCTTATTACAGAGAAAAATTAGAAGTTTGGGGTCAGTCTATCCCAAAGACTCAAAACAAGGATGGTAAATAAAAAGATATGTAATTGTCTTCCTTTTTCCCTCACCCATGATATTTAAGTCAGCTGTAGGATTTCTAGCCTACTAATATTTTTTTTTTTTTGGCAATCTGGGAAATGACCAAGAATAATTACATAAGTTAGTGGCTTTTACATGAGCTTGTTCTTACAGACTTGTAAGACAGCTTGTCTTGCTTGAAATACTCCACCCTTTTCCTAGTGTCAAGGAGTTGAAAAGAACTGACATCGCAGACATATGTATATTGTTTTAGCCTCTGCTCCTGTCTCTCTCAACAAACGGACTGTTAAATCTGTTGAGCTTTGCAGAAAGGATGCAAAGACATGTCTCCTTCCTGTCCTAAATCCATGCTATGATTAGCTGACAGTAATGAAGGCATACGGTGCAACTGGATAGCAGGTTGTATTTTCTAAGCGGTTTAGGTAAAATTTTCAAAGACATTTATCTCATTTTCAGAAGTGAATTTTCAGTACATGAAGAGCTTACATTTATTTCCTTTCAGTGAGTCTCCAGAAGATTTGTTTCCAACATGAAACAAAAAATTATCGTAACTGTATTTCTATCGAAGGATAGTAGTAGAGAAATCTAAATTAATTGCAAATTTGCACACAACATAAATAATAAAATAATTTTAATATAAAGTTTTGATTTTTAAATACAAATTTAACAATCAGATATATTCTTGTCATTAACTAGGTCTATAAACTTACATATGGAAATTTCTTGTGAATAAAAAGTGTGTGATAATATAATTTGATGTATTTTACATAAACCCGTCTTATTTCCCTTTATCTGTGTAGGGGAAGGGACTGGTTCAAACAAATGCAGCAACTTAATAGAATCCCAGAGCTTAATTTTAATTTTCTTTCTTCTTTTTTTTCTTTACCTATAAACAAGAGTTTACGTTCTGTTCATCACTCATTTCAGATATTTTAAAATGACCTGCAAACTGGCTTTATAGTAAAATTTAGTCCTTCTAATTAGAGCCAAGGCTTGAGTCTGAGACTGCTTTGGACTTCAGGCTGCTAAACTGGCATGGCAAACATGAATGCTAAACAGGTGATGGTTTACAGCCAAAGAGGGCTCAAATCTCTTTGTTGCTTCCTATTGCTGATGGCTTTAAAGCCTGCCACTGACACTGAGCCAACAGCTTGCTCTTGTTTCTTGTTAAAAGAAGGACTCTGGAACAGGGTCAGATAGATGCATGTTGGTTTCTAAGTTGAGAGACCTTTTTGGTAGTGAGCAAATGGATAAAAATAGCTAGAACTGTGGAGAGATCAAAGACAAACAGAAGAATGAGAAGGAAAAATGACACTGAAGTTTAAACTGCATATAATCAGAACCTGGACGTATCCTTGTCTCTGAATTTCTACCGAACACCTTTTTTTCTATTAACATATTTTTGCAATATTTTCATTTCTTACTCATGGCAGGCCATTAGATGAAGGGTTTTTTGATGAAAAATAGTTGTAGGTACAACATGCACAAGTAGAAACAGTAAAAGAAAACAATTATTGTTTAATTTTATGTCTGAATTAAATAAATTTCCAACTAATTTTACGTAAAATTAGACAAAAGGCCAAGGATAAAAGTAATCAAAAGAGCCAAAGTCAGGACATCTGCACTGAGGTTAAGTGTTGTGTGTAAGATGCACTTTTAAATGCAGTTTAAGGAATAGTCAAACATGCACACCTCATGCAGCAAAACCAGCGTGAGATTCCTGTTTCTAATTACTCAAGCCAGCTCTGTGTCACATCTTGCGATGCACTGAGTTAAAATGATGCAAAGGTATGTGAGTTCTGGCTGTAAATCAGACCACTGCCATCCAAAAATTCAGCAACTATCAGTCGAGCAACTTCTGCAGAACTTTAACTTTCAAGAGCAAATATTGTTGATGTGCTTTCCTCCTTCTATGCAACCATGATGGCATCTGCTATAAGGGTGATTATTTTCCCAGAGGACTGAGACATGGCACTCAAAATTTTCCTGCTTTTGAACATCTAAAGCACCTTTCATGAATGCTTGTATTGGATCTGAGCCATCAGCTAGGACTGGAGCAACAGAAAACTCCCTGTTCTGACTGCAGTCTAGTTCACACAAGCACAGTGTTATACATTATCATTGTTTTTAAAAATGCCTGTCAACCAGCAAGTTGAGAAGTCAGGTTTACAGTTTCTGTCAGTTTGTGAGTTCTGTTGGTTTGATACTGGTACTTTGATTCAGTTTCACACATTTCTACTGCATAGAAAAATAGGCATTTTCATGTTTCTCAGCAAAACCAGTTGTAGGGAGGGGTGGTTTTGGGTTGCTTTTTTTTTTTTTTTTAATCCTGAATCAAATGCTATCACAGTGTTATAATTTATACTATGGTTTGAAAACCAAATGTAGTACAAAATTTAGACTTGAGAAGTTTACAAAACCCATGCATTGGCATGATGCATTGTATGTCACAAGATCTGGGATGTAGCCATTTAATTTCCTTTTGCACCCCCTTTTAAGTAAAGATTTTTTTTTTAAGAAGAATCATCTTTTATTTTCTACTATTACTGTTTTCACAAACATGAAAACTAGGCTGAATTATGAATTTTTCTTTTTTTTTCTCATGTTTAGCTAATCTGGTTTTGTGCATAGTAGTTATGCTTGTGCAGTGGCAGTGTGCAATAGATGGCCTTGTAAGACATCTTAGATCTCACTGATCATGTTTTTAATAGTGGACTGGAGATTTATGCATTGGCATTAGTTTTCAGCATTGACCAATATATATGATAAAAAGCTTGTCAGTCTGCAAATGGTCCTCTTCATGTGTGTTGCTACCAGATTTCACATAGAAATAGAACTGTTGGTAACTTAAGCAGCAAAATATTTGAAAAACTAATTTAGCATGTTTTTAGAGCTGCAAGGTCCTATGGCAAGGGGAAGTTCAGGATACTCACAACTTGGGGACTATCCATTCCAGATCAAAAGTGTCTACTCTTATGGAATAATTTGACAATTATTTCTTCTAAAATACAGACCTGAGTGCTACTGTTTACAGCCTTCCAGATAAAACTGAGATCCTTTCTGCTTCACAAGGGCATAAAGGTTTCTCCTGGTTCTAGTTTGGAGTAAGGTGAACTTAACTGTGCAAACGATCAAATTGGATAATTTTACTTTCCCCGTGATTCTTGTCTGTCACTCTGCTTGTTTTTCCCCCTTTATTCCAACCAAGCCCAGCTCCCTCCTTTTTCAACTTTCCTTCTTCTTCCACCTCAGGTTTAAACTATCTGTCCCCAAACTCCACTCCTGGTATTACTTTGTTTGTAACAAATTGCACATTAAGTGAATTTTATAGACTAAAACAGTAACAGCTGCCTTTCCTATCACAGTGGAACTCCTGAGCATTCTTCAGGATTTTTGTTGTTACCCTTTCAAGTCCTAAATGTTCTCAGCTGTATCAGAAACCTCCCAGTCTTTCCTGCTTGCTGCTTTCTTCTTCCCATTCACCACAGCAGCCTGCTGCTTGATGTCAGAAAGAGGGTAAAAACAGCTTATTTTTTCCTCTCTCCCCAAGCTTCTCTGTCACCTTATTTTTCTTTTTCTCTTCCTCATAAATTGCCTTTCTACAGACCATCTGGAAGAGCTGATTCACTCTCTGCCCTTCTCTAACTGTAACAAGATTCCTGCCAGAGAAGTCACTCCACGTTAGTCTCCTCTTCTGTTTGTAGCCTCTTCCAGACCAGGAACAGCACATGCGAGAAGGTCTTTGTCAGCCTAGGGCTGATGTATTGCATGCTTGGAGTGATACAGGTGTATATGTGTGTGTGTGTGTGTGTGTGTATGCACACATGTACATATGCAGACACAAACACACACACACCTATTTGTATATGTATAAATATCGTTCTTGTAGTCAGTAAAAATGGGTTGTGTGTAGCCAGAATTCCCAAGGTTAGGCTGTTTCCTGGAGTTGCATATCACTCAGGTGTCTCCACATTTGGATTTCCAGTGAGTAATACCAGAGGATTTCTACACTGTGCTGTTCAGGCCTTTGTAGAAACTTGTGACTAGGCCTTGGTGAGGAAGCTTGGTACCAGGAGTAAGAAAGACGGCCACTATGGCAGAGCAGTCCTATCAGGCTGATGAGAGTAACTGGGTAGATTAGCAAGGGTGCAGCTTCTTATAACACTATAGCTTTTAGAGCTTGAATTGGTCATTAAAATTAAACGGACTGTGCAGATGCCTCATGTTCCTGCAGAGAAAGAGGGGCAAAGATACAGTCTTTTTTGTTTTGTAAGCTTTGGGTGTCATTACAGGCAACTAGAACCATCAAAACATTTGGATTTCAAATGAAATACTATGATTCCAGAATTTCTCAAATTAAATGTAGTTGTTTCCTCTTGTAAGAACCAAGAAAATGCAGAAGATAGCTGATTAAAAAAATAAGACTCCTAAGAATGTAATTTTGTTTTGCTGGTGTCTTTATTTCTCTTTAGACTTTAAAATGAGAGACATGGAGAAGCATATGCCTCATCCCCCAAAATGTTTAAGGCCAGGTTGGTCAGGGCTTTGAGCAACCTGGTCTAGTGGAAGGTGCCCCTGTCTGTGGCAAGGGGATTGGAACTGGATGATCTTTAAGGTCCCTTCCAACCCAACCCATTCTATGATTTTATGATTATTTTAAAGCAATTCTTCTTGTTGAAACCCTATGAGTTGATTGAGTTTTTGTCAGAAGAAAGTAGGAGACACTGGTCCTCATGCGTAACTGCTTGCTATATATTTCATACTAAATATGTATCTTTTTATAGCAATTACAGTATGCAAGGGTATGCTACCTTAAAATAGCTTCTGCCTCAAACATCTTTGTAGTATGCTCATTGTATGCAAAGTTGCTTAGGCATATATTTTTAGCAGTAAATATATCTGTTGTGAAATTAACAACTGTTGGTTTATGAGAGATTTTCGAGGAGCGGAAATCAACCTTTATTGCAGTGTTTTGGGGGACAGAAACAGTTTCATTCCAAAATAGAACTAAATTGATCATTGTCATAGTACCAACTTTTCTCTGTGTGTATATATATACACATACATACACATCTGTATATATTCATTATTTATTGCTGAGTCTGTGCAAGTGTATGTCTGAACCGCTAACTTATTATGACAGATTAGTCTGTTTTTTCAGTCTCTGTAGCAATAATAACTCATGTTAACTACTTATAAAGATAGCTGCATGATTCAAAGACATATAATATCATGTTAGTGGATGCTGGAAAATGGTAATGCATGAAGGTAAGCTCACATTAAGATAAACACAAGGATGGAATTATTTAAGTGCTGGAAGCAACTTCACCCAAGAGAAGTATTTCTTGGTTTGCTTTGTGGTTGTTTTTTGCTTGTTTGCTTGTGTTTTTTTTTTTTCTTGTTTTTGGTTTGGTTTGGTTCACTCCCTCTGCCGTCCCCAACGCTTACAAGTCTTTTCAAATCCTTTTCATAAAAACTGAAATTAGATTCTACTTCCTGCCAACAAATTATGAATAGCTGTCTTCATTCTCCTTTGTACCCTCACAGGCACCTATAAAAAGTAGATTGCTGTTCTTTTGACTGTGATTCAGTTATAAGTTGTAAGTATATTATGTGCAAATGAAAATTAATATTTTAGTAAAAGAACAGTTAAAACTAGAATCCATGTCAGTCTCAAACTTTAAGGCTTTAAAAGAAGCACATCAACTCTTTTAAAAGCAAACAGGAAAAAAAAAAACCCTCTCAGTAAACTCTCCATAGAGTAAAAAGCAGAAGTTACAATGACGTACATAGTCTAGAGGACTTCTATAGTGGAGATAGTGGGCATCTGAGGTATATTTTTGAAATATAAAGTTACATAATTAATTGATACAATTTTTAGCATATTCTTTATTTAACCTACTTGTTTTTTTCTTCCCTACAATCTGGAAATTTATGTACTTTTTATAAATGCCCTCAGGCTTATAAAATTTATAACTTAGGTTTGAGATTTTCTGATTTTTGTCTGAAAAAAAAATTTTACAAATACTATTTTTTTCCTCCTAACTCATGCAAGATAAAAAATAATTGTCAGTTCTTTATTATATTACATTTATATAATGATTTCTTCTAGAATGAAATTAAAATATCTGTTGAAGATTACTGACATCACTTTGCCATAGTCTTGCTTCTTTTAAAGAGCAAAAGTTTATTTTATTCCATATTAACAAAAAAAAACACAACAAATGATAGAGAATTCTATACCTTAAAAGCATTCAAGAGTCTAAAGCCATTACTAGACCAGTCAAGCTAAGTAGTGTAAGGTTATACATGTCTGTATGTGTTTTACTGTAGCTGCTATGCATTACATTACTACACATTGTTGTCTGATGAGTTGTTTCACAGTATCACAGTATGCTAGAGATTGGAAGGGACCTCGAAAGATCATCTAGTCCAATCCCCCTGCCGGAGCAGGAACACCTAGATAATGTTACACAGGAACGTGTCCAGGTGGGTTTTGAATGTCTCCAGGGAAGGAGACTCCACAACCTCCCTGGGCAGCCTGTTCCAGTGTTCCGTCACCCTCACTGAGAAGAAGTTTCTTCTCAAGTTTAAGGGGAACCTCTTGTGTTCCAGTTTGTACCCATTACCCCTTGTCCTATCATTGTTTGCCACTGAGTAGAGCCTGGCTCCATCCTCGTGACACTCCCCCTTTATATATTTATAGACACTTATAAGGTCACCCCTCAGTCTCCTCCAAACTATAGAGACCCAGCTCCCTCAGTCTTTCCTCATAAGGGAGATGTTCCACTCCCTTAATCATCTTTGTTGCCCTGCGCTGGACTCTCTCCAGCAGCTCCCTGTCCTTCTTGAACTGAGGGGCCCAGAACTGGACACAATATTCCAGATGCGGTCTCACCAGGGCAGAGTAGAGGGGAAGGAGGACCTCTCTCGACCTACTAACCACCGCCCTTCTAATACACCCCAGGATGCCATTGGCCTTCTTGGCCACAAGGGCACAGTGTTGGCTCATGGTCATCCTGTCGTCCACTAGGACCCCCAGGTCCCTCTCCCCTACACTGCTCTCTAACAGGTCGTTTCCCAAACTATACTGGAACCTGGAGTTGTTCCTGCCCAGATGCAGGACTCTACACTTTCCCTTGTTATATTTCATCAAGTTATTCCCTGCCCAACTCTCCAGCCTGTCCAGGTCTCGCTGGATGGCAGCACAGCCTTCTGGCGTGTCAGCCACTCCTCCCAGCTTAGTGTCATCAGCAAACTTGCTGATAGTACACTCAATTCCCTCATCTAAATCGTTGATGAATATATTAAATAAAACCGGTCCCAGTACTGACCCTTGAGGCACTCCACTAGTTACAGGCCTCCAACTAGACTCAGCCCCATAGACTACAACTCTCTGGCTTCTCTCCTTCAGCCAGTTCGCAGTCCACCTCACTACCTGATCATCCAGTCCACACTTCCTCAATTTAGCTATGAGGATGCTGTGGGAGACTGTGTCAAATGCTTTGCTGAAGTCAAGGTAGACCACATCCACCGCTCTGCCATCATCCATCCACCGTGTTATTTCCTCATAAAAGGCTAAGAGATTGGTCAAACATGATTTCCCCCTGGTGAAGCCATGTTGACTGCCCCTCATAACCCTCTTATCCTTGATATGCCTTAAGGTGGCACTAAGGATAAGGTGTTCCATCACTTTCCCAGGGATGGAGGTGAGGCTGACCGGTCTATAGTTACCCAGGTCCTCCTTCTTGCCCTTTTTGAAGACTGGAGTGACATTTGCTTTCCTCCAGTCCTCAGGCACCTCTCCCGTTTCCCAAGACTTGGTAAAGATGATGGAGAGTGGTCTAGCAATGACTTCCGCCAGTTCCCTCAGCACCCGCGGGTGCATCCCATCTGGACCCATGGATTTATGGATGTCCAGATTGCTCAACTGGTCTCTAACCCATTCCTCATCGACTAAGGCAAACCGCTCCGTCGACCTGACTTCATCTGAGGTCTCAGGGGTACAGGGCTCTTCAGGACTGCCTGCAGCAGAGTAGACAGAGACAAAGAAGGCATTTAGTAACTCTGCCATCTCTGTATCTTCTGTCACCAGGGCACCCATCGCGTTCATCAGTGGGCCTACATTGCCTCTGGTGTTAGTTTTGTCTGCCATGTATTTGAAAAAGCTCTTTTTGCTGTCCTTGACCCTTCTCGCCAGGTTTAATTCTAAGGATGCCTTAGTCCTCCTAGCTGCCTTCCTACATCCTCTAGCAGCAGCCTTATATTCCTCCCAAGTGGCCAGCCCCTCCTTCCTGTAAACTCTCTTCTTCCACTTGAGCATACCCAGCAATTCCCTATTTAGCCACGCAGGTCTCTTGGCCCTCTTCCTTGACTTCCTACGTGTCAGGATGCTCCGATCTTGAGCACGGAAAAAGCAGTCCTTGAATGTCAACCAACTATCTTGGGCCCCTTTACCTTCAAGCAGCCTTGCCCATGGGATTTCCCCTAGCAATTGCTTGAAAAGGCCAGTTTGCCCTGCTAAAGTCCAGGGTTGCAATTCTACTTGGTATTCTACTAGTCCTACCACACAAGATCCTGAACTCCACCATCTCGTGGTCGCTGCAACCAAGGCAGCCCTCAACCCTTACTGCTTCAACCAGATCCTCCTTGTTAGTGAGGATGAGATCCAGCAGCGCTCCTCTCCTGGTCAGCTCATCCACCACTTGCAGGAGGAAGTTATCATCCATACACTGGAGGAACCTCCTGGACTGTGGCTGGGTTGCTGAGTGATCCTTCCAGCAAACATCAGGGAAGTTAAAATCCCCCATGACGACCACAGCCTGTGACTGTGAGGCCGCTCTCAGCTGCCTGTAGAAGGCCTCGTCAACTTCCTCACCCTGATCTGGTGGTCTGCAACAGACACCTACAACAGTATCCCCCCTGCCAGCCTGCCCCTTAATTCTCACCCACAGACTCTCAACTCGCTCGTCATCTGTCCCCGGACAGAACTCGGTGCATTGTAGTTGCTCCCGCACATAAAGAGCAACCCCACCACCTTTGCTGGCTGGCCTGTCTTTCCTGAAAAGGACATAGCCCTCCATGACTATATTCCAGTCATGTGAGCTGTCCCACCACGTCTCTGTAATTGCCACCAGATCATAGTCTCCTGACTTAACACAGGTTTCCAACTCCTCCTGCTTATTTCCCATGCTGTGCGCATTGGTGTACAGACATTCCAGGGAGCGAGCTGAGCACACCGATTTCACCCTAGGATTATAGGAGGCCTCCCAGTCTTCATTAATTCTAGAGCGCTGCCCCACTGGGGCAAGCCCAGCTACAACCCCATCCCCCTTCAAATCTAGTTTAAAGCTCTCCAAATGAGCCCTGATAATTCGTGCCCCAGCATCCTTTTGCCTCTGTGAGACAAACCTTTCTCACTTGTCACTGTCCAGACTGGTGCCCTATAAAACCAGCTGTTATCAAAGAATCCAAAGCCCTGTCTGTAGCACCAGTCTCGAAGCCAATTGTTCATGAACTGAATCTTCCCATTCCTTCCCACATCATCAGTGGAAGATGGAAGGAGTGAGGAGAAGATCACTTGAGCCCCAGACTCTTTCACCATCCGCCCCAAGGCCCTGTAGTCTTTCTTCATCCCCCTCAGACTGCGGGAAGCAGCTTCCTCCCCACCTGTCTGGAAGACCAGCAGCAGGTAGTAGTCTGTCGGGTGCACCAGGTTGGGGAGCGCCCTAGTGATATCCCTGATCCAGGCTCCAGGCAGACTACACACTTCCCTATGATGAGGGTCAACTCTGCATATCGGGCCCTCTGTTCCTCTCAGAAGGGAATCCCCTACTACAGTGACCCTTCTTTCTTTCTTAACAGAGACAGTCTTGAGGTGCAAAGTCGACCGCCTTTTCCTGTGTGGCCTTGTGGGCTGGCCTTGCCCCACATTCTCACCTACCTCTCCTTCAAGATCCAGGGCCTCGAACCTATTACGGAGGGACACCTGGGGAAGCAGGGCAGGAAGGGGGGAGGGTTTCCCACGACATCGAACTGGAACTCGCTTCCAACCCTCGTCGTCTTTTTGGTCCCCTACCTCTGCGCCACAGCTACAGGGCAGGGGCTGTCTTGGGCCATCCCCCTCTGCCTGAGAGGGCAGGGGGTCCTTCCCCTTTTGGGGGGTATCTCCCTGGAACCGTTCCGACTGGCCCACCAGGGAGTTACTCCACCAGTCGATCTCCCTTTCACACTCCCTGATGGTCCTCAGCCTCTCAACCTCCTCCTTAAGTTTAGCCACCAGGCTAAGCAGATCTTCTACCTGCTCACACCTCACGCAGGTGGAATGCTGTCCTCCCTCTCCCGGCAGCAGCAGGCTCTGGCACTCCCTGCACCCAGAGACCTGAACAGCCACGGTTTGGGACGGGGTCTCTGTCTGAGTTGCTGTAGTCACCTTACTGCAAGCTCTCTTTCTGGAGGCAACCATATTGGTCCGCAGTCTGGGACACCAGCAACACGACCTGCTTGCTCCTCCCTGCGCCCGGTCGGCACCGACCGGTTGCTGCCCTCTCAAAGGCTCTTTCAAGGCAAGCGGCAGGGGGGTGGTCACCGTCACCGTGGGAACGCCCCCGCCACGTCAGCCGCTCTCTCGCAAGGGCTGCTGGGGCTTCGGGGATCGGGAGATGTCGGGAATCGCGATGTCTGCGCTATTCCCTCTGATTTTCCTCATCTCCGTTGACCCTCGCGGTCGCTGAAGCGTGCCGGCTGGGGCTCTAGCTAGGCTAGCTCCGATCAGCTGACTGAATGATCAGTTTGCTTTATTGTTTTTGTTCTCCAAGGCTTGCTGTAGGTATATATCTGTAAGAAAGTACTTTGCGGCTCTGTGATGCAATGTTTTATCACTCAGCATTTCAAAGCTGACATACATCATCCATTTTGGACAGTAAGCATCCTATCCAAATGAAGCAACAAAATCCAGTCAAGCCAGATGGGTAATTTTCTAGAGTATTCAGGGAAATGGTAGTTACTATGTCTCACTGGCTATCCAAGGTGCTTTGGCACATACATCATTTTAAGCTATTCAGAACATGGTAGCCGAAACCCAGTGTAGTGGTCTGATCCTGTCAGATTCTTTACTGCAGTCAGTTTTTTGGCAGAAACCTTAGTTGTATCTCTCCTGTGAATAAGGTTGCTGTGCTGAAAAAAATAGAGGAATGAAGTAAGCACTGATAAGAGGTAAATGTTTCAAGCTCTGGTAGCTAAAGTGTGATTTATGTTTCTATGGATGAATACTTGACATTTTTATAGAGCAGTGGAAGTGCTAAAAATGCTTCTTAATTACATTCTGTGCAAAATTCTGTCTGTACAGACACAAATAAATACAAGATTTCTAACCTTTGTCTCTGTATCTGTTCTCAAACACTACTTTAAAAATCCTAGTTAGAAATTGAAGATCATGTATACAGTATACTACACATGGAAATAATCGCTGTGGCTGTATCTTGGTCTTATCATCAAACTAATATTGAGTTCTTTCATTTGCAAATCCCCCTAAATCATTACTCTTAACACTTTCAGTGACATAGGAATGCATTTTGTTGAAATTCAAAAGAAATTATGAGTAGTAGTAGTTCGGGTGTCCTCACACTCTTATACAGATTCTACTTCTGGTCAAATGCAAATAAACGGCAGACATTTTGTGTGCATATATGCTGCTCTGCTTAACTGTCAATGCTGACCATCAATAAACTAAGAAAAAAAAAAAGTCATGATAGGCATAAAAGTTCTTCAACTAAAATTTTACTATATTTTTTATTTACAGACAATCCCTAGAATCAAGCATATGGTTTCTTTAACAAAAGCTGTCTCAATATGGTGAGTAATTAAGAGGTTCTGTATGACAGTGAAAAGTGAATCCTGTTTAATGAAATTTCTTTTTGCTTAACGTAACAGCCTCAAGCAAAAAAAAAAAAAAAAAAAAAAAAGAAAAAAGAAATCCCACATCTTTACTATAAGGAACAGCCTTTCGATATTGTACCAGCTACAGGTGGAAAACGAAAGATGCTACAATTATATTTTCTTACCGGGGGTGACCTCTAGTGTGAAACAATGGCATTTAGCATTATTTTGGCTTTGAAATGACAGCTTTTTGCCATTTGCAATGAATTTTTTGAGTTCTGTCAGTGTAAAGGAGCAAGGTAATTCGTCATTAAAAAAAATCCAGTCCTCAGCCCCTGTCCTGGAGTAATTCTGTCTTCGCAGTCCAGTGTTTCCTTGAATTGTCTGTTTGCTTTTATTTTCTTTAAAAAGCCCAATAACTTCTCTTGCCCAAATACTGTAATTCAGACTCTGTCCTCCTACTTACATCACCAGTGAAACTATCAGTTACTTTCATCATTAGCTCTTTATGCATTCATTCCTTCTCTACCCTTCATCTGTATCAATACAACTCTAATATAAAATCCATTAAGAAGTTTCTTTTACTAATTCATGGAGAAATTGTGTTAACAAATATTAGATTTATCAAATAAAAATC
>NW_026636334.1:205000-224653 GCF_028554395.1 Pezoporus wallicus | reverse complement strand
AGTACCCAGAGGGATGAACACACCGACGCTAACGGCATCCCCTCGGTACCCAGAGGGATGAACACACCGACGCTATCGGCATCCCCTCGGTACCCAGAGGGATGAACACACCGACGCTATCGGCATCCCCTCGGTATCCAGAGGGATGAACACACCGACGCTAACGGCATCCCCTCAGTACCCAGAGGGATGAACACACCGACGCTAACGGCATCCCCTCGGTATCCAGAGGGATGAACACACCGACGCTAACGGCATCCCCTCGGTACCCAGAGGGATGAACACACCGACGCTAACGGCATCCCCTCACCCGGTAAGCTCCGTGCTACAAAGGGAAGGCAGCCTTGTGCACAGCTCCGCTCCGTTATCCGCACAGGTTCCACAGAGGAGCCATGGGATGATGTGTTACCACCCTATGGCACCCTGCATCCAGCACTGGGGTTCCTCAGCACCCTGTACAGGACCAGCAGCACTGGGGCTGAAGAAGCTCCCAGGAGAGCCCTCTCGCCATGGCCTGCTTCACCTGGAGATGCTCTGGAGCAGCCTGGGAGCCGCATGGACACAGTGGACATCCCTCAAGGGAATCACTGCCCTGTGTTCCAGGGCCGCTGTCACCAGGAATCTGATTTAGTGCAGAAACCACAGGAGGGATCTTGTGTCAGGCAAACCAAGGGTAAATGATTGTCTAAGAATAGTAATGGTAAATGGTAATGGTAAATGACAGTCCAAGAACAGGCAGAGGCTCCAAAGAAGAAAGCTCAACAGAGACACGGATGTGGAACCTGCAGTATCAGCGGTTTTTAAAGCAGGCTGGGTTGGGAATGGTCCATCTGGGTCTATGGGAAGTCAAAGCCCTTCTCTTCCTACCTATTAATAAGTACAAAGTACAATCAGATGAGGGAAAAAAATGTGGATTTATGGACCTGCAACACTATGAGATGGGGGGGGGAGGGGGGGGTCAGGTCAATAGAAACAGGTGAAGCACCTAAAACCCATTATGGAACTGGCTAAAAGTAGCCACTATAAATCAGATCATCAGTAGACACATCTCTCAAATAGCAGTGCTGTTGGTATTGTAAAACATGTCCTACAGTGCTCCAAGGGGATCCAGCCTTGTGAGACAACGCAGAACAAGCTGAATTTGAACTTTGATTGCAAGTGGCTTGAGTCCAGGTCTGGAACAGCAGCTCTTCCTACAGACAGTACAGATACACCAGGAGCACAAGACTAGCTGTGAATCAGCTGAGCATCCTCTAGCAGGACGTGGGCTGGTTGGTTGAGAAGCTCCCCATGAGGGTTGGAAGTGGGTGAGCTTTAAGGTCCCTTCCAACCCAGCCCATTCCATGGTTCTATGGTTCCATGACGACAGCACTGCCTCAGGCACACCAGCAGGGATCCCCACAGCCTCCAGGGCTGTGGTCACAGCACCAAGCACCTCCCTGTCCTGGCCCAGGGCACAGCCACAGAAGCCTGGTAATGAACTGCAGGGAGTATCACAAGCAGCCTTGTGTAGGAAAGGCACAATGAATTTGCTCAAGGCACAGCATTTCGCTGTTCAGTCCCATCTGTATTCACAGGACTGGAAGCACATGGATATTCCTGGTAAACAAGAGATAATCCAATCTACACAGAGCTTCTTCAGCACCCTGCAGGGCCAGAGCATGGGCTGGATGTCCCTTGGTGAGGTGCCCTCCCTCCCCACGTCCCACCACACACCCTTGGGCTCGCTGCAGAGCCATCCTCTTGTGCAGTACCACATCCCCTTGTGCAGTACCACATCCCCGCGGTGCAGTACCACATCCCCGCGGTGCAGTACCACATCTCGTGTTCCGCAGCCTGCCCCTCGCTCCGGAGGGACGCAGGATGCTGCTGCAGCGATCCCATGTGTTCTGGGAACCCCGAGGCCCCGGGTGCAGCGGAGTGCTCCAAGTCAAGTGGAATGAGCTCACTCCCAGCAATCAGTACATCTCACCCTGGCAAAGAGGAACTGCAGAGGAGCTCTCCACTGGCACCTGCACACCCAGCTGAGGTACACTTTAATTACTGCACAACGCTGTCCTGGCTGCTCCACATTCATAGGGTGGCTTTGGTTATACAGCAAAAAGGAGCTGGGAATTTATCCCACCAGTAACTCTTTCTTCCCCCCATTCCTTCTACTGCTAGGTGTTCCTACATCTGATTATAAAGGAAGCCTTTAGGGAGGAAAGAGTTAAGACTTTATCTTCCATACCTGTTCCTTCAGCCCCAAGCCAAGGCTCATTTCCTCCCAGGTGAGTTCTGAAGCTCTTTCACAACTGCATCAGGGTTTTCCCTGGAGGGTGGTTGCTGCAGAAGTTGGGGACGGTTTCTGAGGGCTCACCTGCAGAGCTGGGTTAGAATTTGGGTTAACATGGCTTCAAGCCTGATGTCCCCAGGCCTCATCTGCTCACAAGATGCTTCATTTCAGTAATCTAATTCAGATTAAGGGTGGCTTTTGCAAAACCATCATGATCCTTGCTGAAATAAACACTCAGATTCTGTGCTAGCGTTAATTCCATTGGAGTTCTGCTCGGATCCCTGTTGCAGCTCACCTAAACCCAAGGAAATGGGCTAATGAATGGCTTTTCCACGGGTTTCCAGCAAGAAGAGCTTTCTGAATCAACTCAAGAGTCATGAGAGACCACAGGGTGATCCCTTCCTACCTTGGGAGGCCCCAGGCAGACACAGCCCCAGCCCTGCCTCCCAGGGCACAGCTCTAACGCGGACATGGCACGGGCCCAGGGGAGCTCGCCCTGCTTGGAAGCCTCTGTGCAGATCACGAGGGCATTACACAAGTGCTTTTGCCAGTCTGTGTTACTGGACAAGGGGCATTGCCTGCACTGATTCCAGACCTTCCTCAGGCTCCAGAGGGGATTAGAGCTCGGCCAGCTCCTTCCTGCTGTGGAAACCAAAGGCAGGTATTTACACCTCGCACACGGCTCTGTGCAGCTGCAGTGCAGGCACAATTCACTGTCACAGGCAGTGAGCAGGTTACACCCCTCCAGCACACACTGAGGCTGGCGGGACTGTGCCGATGTCAATCACAGACAGGAACCCGGCGGCGCTGGGCACGCAGCACCGGCCGTGACTCAGCACAAGGAGCCAGTCCTGCCTCTGCACAGCGGGGAAGCAGTCCCCACCTTCCCTCCTCCTGGGGAGCCTTGGAACCCAGGCTGAGGCACTCACACCTTCTACAGACCAGTGGGAGAGAGAGTGTTCCTTCTCCTTTCCCTTGAGCAGCAGAGCACAACACCCTCAGGTAGAAGATACGAGACCCAATACCCCTAAGGACATGGGGGTTTAATTAATCTTTATTCCATATCTAAATTACCCGCTACAAAAGAGGCTTCCCAGCTCATTTAAACCTTGTAAGAGGCAGAGCTGACTCATAAGGGAGCTCAGGATGCATTCACTTACATGACCCTGTGGGAATGACTGAGTTCCTGGCCTCCCATCCCAAAGTCAAGACTCCCTTGGACCTCGTGTCATGGAAGGGCAGCACGGAGAGTTCAGGATCACGCTGTACTCACACAGCCATCCCACAGCTCCTCTCCATGCACGCAGACCCACAGCCTCCAGCAGCCCTTGTGGGGCTGAAGCCTGATCGCTGTCCTCTTCACTGAGGACAGGGACCCCTTCCACTGGAGCAGCTTGCTCCAAGCCCCTGTGTCCAGCCTGGCCTTGAGCACTGCCAGGGATGGCGCAGCCACGGCTCTGGGACCCTGTGTCAGCGCCTGCTCTCGAAGCCTTCCCTGCTGTCGCCACAGGATGGCACTCACAGGGCCGCACAGAGGGACCGCACCAGCGCAGTCTTTAGTCCTCAAATCCGGCCAAGAGTACCCGTGGAGGCTTCAGAGGGGCTTTGGAAGCCATCTGCTGTTGTCAGTGCACATTACAGAGTGGGAGCAGCCGGTTCTGAGGGGTGCGCCTCTGCTGTTGAGGGTGTGATAAACACATAAATGTATTGGCTTTCGCAAATCATAGGTGTGGTTATGTGCATATAACTGTGCAAGTTTACAGTAACAGAAACCAAACTCGCTAAGGACACAAGACTAGACAATAAGTTAAAAAGGTTCAGCTCTCTTGATCAAAACGGAGTCACATAGCAAAAGAATTTGTAAAGGTAAAAGAAAGGGGGGGAGGGGGGGGGGGGCTTGATGTAAGGTAAACTGGTGCCTAGAGAAACATAAAGTACTTTTTTAGCTTAACTTAGGTGGTAGAAAGAGAACAATGTTTATGTTGTAAGACTGTGGGATGTAGTGGCCCCACTAAACATGAGTTAATTGTTTCACACCAGTCTTCTAAAGTATCTTTAGTTTTCATAGAATCATAGAATCGTTAGGGTTGGAGAGGACCTTAAGATCATCCAGTTCCAACCCCCCTGCCATGGGCACGGACACCTCACACTAAACCATGGCACCCAAGGCCTCATCCAACCTGGTCTTGAACACTGCCAGGGATGGAGCATTCACAACCTCCCTGGGCAACCCATTCCAGTGCCTCACCACCCTCACAGGAAAGAATTTCCTTCTTATATCCAACCTAAACTTCCCCTGTTTAAGTTTTAACCCGTTACCCCTTGTCCTATCACTACAGTCCTTAATGAAGAGTCTCTCCACAGCATCCCTATAGGCCCCCTTCAGATACTGGAAGGCTGCTATGAGGTCTCCATGCAGCTTCTCTTCTTCAGGCTGAACAGCCCCAACTTCCCCAGCCTGTCTTCATACGGGAGGTGCTCCAGCCCCTGATCATCCTCGTGGCCTCCTCTGGACTTATTCCAACAGTTCCAAATTGATGTCTCTCCAATTTAGAGACAAGGATGTCGTGTGGGACAGTGTCGAATGCTTTGCACAAGTCCAGGTAGATGACATCAACTGCTCTACCCCTGTCCATCAGTTCTGTAGCCCCATCATAGAAGGCCACCAAATTGGTCAGGCAGGATTTCCCCTTAGTGAAGCCATGCTGGCTGTCACCAAGCACCTTGTTGATTTTCATGTGCCTTAGCATGCCTTCCAGGAGAATCTGCTCCAAGATTTTGCCAGGCTCAGAGGTGAGACTGACTGCTCTGTAATTCCCTGGGTCATCCATTTTCCCCTTCTTGAAAATGGGGGTTATATTTCCCCTTTTCCAGTCATCGGGAACTTCACCTGACTGCCACAATTTCTCAAATATGATGGCCAGCGGCTTCGCAACTTCATTCTCCAGCTCCTTCAGGACCAACGGGTGGATCTCATCAGGACCCATGGACTTGTGCACGTTCAGATTTTTAAGATGGTCTCGAACCAGTTCCTCTCCTGCAGTGGGCCTGGGGTCTTCATTCTCACAGTCCCTGCATCTGCCTTCCAAGACTTGGGTGGTGTGGTCAGAGAGTTGCCACTGAAGACCGAGGCAAAGAAGTCATTCAGAACCTCAGCCTTCTCCAAATCCTGTGTAGCCAGTTCTCCTGAGAGCTTCCTGAGGGGGCCTACATTGTCCCTAGTCTGTTTTTTATTTGCTATGTACCTGTAGAATCCCTTCCTGTTATCCTTAATACCTCCAGCTAAGTTTAATTCTAACTGAGCCTTAGCTTTCGTAACCTGGTCCCTAGCTTCCCAGACAACATCCCTGTACTCTTCCCATGCCACCTGTCCTTGCTTCCACTTATTATAAGCCTCTTTTTTCAATTGAATTTTCCTCAGCAGCTCCTTATCCATCCAAGGAGGTCTCCTGGCCCTCCTGCTGCACTTCCTTCTGGTTGGGATGCAACACTCCTGAGCTTGTAGCAGGCGATACTTGAGTATCAACCAACAGCCTTGGGCCCCTCTGCCCTCTAGGGCTGTATCCCATGGAACCTTCCGAAGCAGGTTCCTGAAGAGCCCAAAGTCTGCTCTTTTGAAGTCCAGGGCAGTGAGCTTGCTGCACGCTCTTCTCACTGTCCTGAGGATCTCAAATTCGAGCATCTCATGATCGCTGCATCCAAGGCTGCCCTGGAGCGTCACATTTCCAACAAGCC
The DNA here is from genome assembly GCF_028554395.1 of Pezoporus wallicus. Lineage (NCBI taxonomy): Eukaryota > Metazoa > Chordata > Aves > Psittaciformes > Psittacidae > Pezoporus > Pezoporus wallicus. Next base: position 218,643 of record NW_026636334.1, on the reverse strand, counting down.
CTTCCCTGTTGGTGAGCACGAGGTCAAGCATGGCACCTCTCCTTGTCGGCTCCTCTATTACTTGCAGAAGGAAGTTGTCTTCTACACAATCGAGGAACCTCCTGGATTGCTTGTGCCAGGCCGTACCGTCCTTAAAACAGATGTCAGGGTGGTTGAAGTCACCCGTGAGAACAAGGGCCTGTGAGTGTGAGGCTTTTCCTATCTGTCTATGGAGTGCTTCATCCACAGGTTCTCCTTGATCAGGCGGTCTGTAACAGATCCCCACAGTAATAGCTAACCCCCCATAGCTATATTCCCTTTAACCCTGACCCACAAACTCTCTGTGGGCTGCTCACCTGTCCCCAGACAGTTCCATACTCTCCAGCCTATCCCTAACATAAAGGGCAACTCCCCCTCCCCGCCTGCCAGGCCTGTCTTTCCTAAAGAGCCTGTAACCTTCCATTCCAACACTCCAGTCACAAGAGCCATCCCACCATGTTTCTGTGATGCCCATTATATCATACCCCCGTAGACGTGCCCACATCTCTAATTCCTCTTGTTTGTTCCCCATGCTATGGGCATTTGTATAGAGGCATCTGAGCTGAGCTCCAACTGTTTTAAAGAACAATGTTTTGTGTTGTAAGTCTGTGGTGAGATAACAGGATTTAGTGGCCCCACTAAACATGAATGAGTTATTCCACACCATCCTTCTACTTATCAGTTAGTTTCGAGACAGAGCCTCCCAAGGCTCTGCTAGCTTGGGATACTCCTTGTCTGCCCATCCTGCAATAAATTTTGCAGGCAGGTCACACTGTTTTAAACCTTTGCTAGTTATCAGAATAATTACAGATATAGCTGGTTGTGATTGCTGGGGGGTCCAACTGTGCCAGAGGTGAAAAGTACACCGTGAGGAAGACTGCTTACTGCATCTTGAAGACCCCTACTCACAAGAGGAAGACTGGTTACTTCATCCTCAAGACCCCTGCTCACAATCACCACAGAGCAGTGCGCAGGCACCAAGAGGAGGAGACTTGTGATAATAAATTCTTGAAGCTCGTTATAATATCCCCCGCCCATATGCGGGAATTATGAATATGAATGTAACTAATGTAAGTGAAAGTATATAAACCTGTAACAAATAGTAATCACTCGCACCTCTGGCTACGGTCGTGTGCCCAGCGCTGTTGCTTTTGCTGTATTGACTTTGTCCCTCAATAAAACCTTGTTACCTCGTTTAGAGGAGCGAGTTCGTATTTCACAAGGGAAACAATACGGTTTGAACTGGGTCTTTCTTCTCAGACCAGAGCAGGGAATAGCACCGGAACCCTCTTCCCCATCCAGCCGCTCCCAAGCGGTGTGGCTGGAGAGGCTCAAACCGACCTGGAACCCTCCAAATAAAAATAAATAAATATAATAAAAAATAAAATAAAATAAAAATGAAAAAAACAGCCAAAACCCCTCCTGAGGGGGAAGTTTTCCCTTCCTTAGCCCCCATTCCCCTGCTGCAGCCACCCTGGAGCCCTCCTCACCCCTTGCACCTCGGGGGTGACACCGGGCACGGCGGGAGCGTGCAAAGCGCGCCCGCGCAGGTCCGCCGGCCCGGCAGGGGGCGCACTGGTGGGTGGGTGGCGGTGGTGGTGCGAGCGCGCGTGCGCGGGACGGAAGTGTCTCGCTCGCGCGTGCGGGGAGCCCATGGGGATCCTTAAAGGAGCCGCCGCTGCCGGTGCCGCTGCCGGTGCCGGTGCAGGGAAGCGCCCCACGGGGCTGGAATGAGCAGGTGGGGCGGGATGGGATGGGATCCCCTCCCCTCCCCTCCCCTGTGTTCCCCGATGCCCCCCCCAAACCCCGGGGAAATCCCCTCGTTTCCCGCGCGCGCGGCCGCTGCCTCCGTGTCCCCGGTGCCGGGGGTCGAGGGGCCGCGGGGCCAGAGCGGACGGGGGGGGGGGGGTTCCGGTCTCGCTGGCCCTGATCGCGCTGGCGGCTGCACCGTGCGGGGTGGGGGACTGGCGGGTCCCGTCCCGCATGGGGATTGCGGGTGCTGAGTTCCCTCCCGGTTGTTCCCGTTCTCATCCCAGCACCGCTTTGCTTTATCCCCCTTTCCCCGTACCGAGCCCCGCGGCCCGCCCGCAGCGGGAGGGGTGCGTGTCCCGACTGGAGCAGGGAGCAGCTCCCGTCGGGATGGGGCCGGTGCACCGGGGGATAACGAGCGTTCGGCTCCGCCGGGACCGGGCTGTCTCCGTGTAAGTGTCGGGATGAGCGTGAGCAGCCGCCATCCCGGCGCAGTGCGGGACCATGCGGGCCCCGGCTCCCGGTGCCGTTGGCTCCGGGACAGCCCCTTCCCTGCTCCCAGCCTGGGGCACCGGACTGCGGGATTTGTGCCTGCGCCGACCTTGCCCAGTGCTGAGTCAGGAGGGGAAGGTGCTTTGGGGCTGGTTTGTGCTGCATTCCCCTGGCTTTCAGACACCACCGCGCATTCCCGAAGCTTGGAAGCGCCATGGCCCCGTCCCAGCGTGCGGAGCAGCGCCCTCGAGGTGCAATAGCCCCATATTCCCCCTGACCCGAGGGGGGTCGCAGTCTCGCCAGGCCTTGCAGGAGGGCAGGCGGCGGGTTCTGGATGTGTGGACCCGTTTTGGGGTGCTTGTCACAAGCTCGCACCCCCTTTCCGAAGGGATCCCCGCGGTGTCCCCATGGCTGAGGGCTCGGGGGGGGGGGGGGTGTTGCGGTTGGTTGGGCTTTGCCCTTTGTCCCTGCGGGGGAGGGGACAGCGCTCCCCTCCAAGGACACGGGGCTGGCCCCTGCTGTCCCCACCTCCAGCGGGGCTGGGCCGGCCGCCAGCGCCGGGCCCGGGGGTGTTATCGGGGCTGCTCCAGCCCCAGGCGCCGTCCCTGTCCCCCCCCTTCGGGGCAGCACCGATTAGAGGGGGGGCCGCGCCTGCCCTGTGCCGGGCCGATAGCGGGGCCGGAGGTGGGAGGCCTGCAGCGCACCGGGAATGGCAGGGGGGCTCCTTGGGATCCATCGCTCATCCCTGGGCACCCTCGAGCATCCCCCGTTGTCGCCGCTGTGTGTTGCAGGGCGCTGCCATGGCCGAGCGGACGTCGCCGAGTGCCGGCGGGAGCATCACACCTCTGCAGCAGATGTTGGCCTCGGGGACGGGTGCCATCCTCACCTCGCTCTTCGGTGGGTACCGCGGGCACTGGGGGGCACCGGGGCCGTGCCGTGGGGCTAAAGGATGGTGTCGTTTCAGTGACGCCGCTGGATGTGGTGAAGATCCGGCTGCAGGCTCAGAGGACCCCCTTCTCCAAAGGTAACCCTGCTTGGGGTGGGGGGGGTCTCCAGACCCCATCCCGGGCAGCCCATGTGGATGTGCTGGTTGGCAGAGCCGGTGGCCGGGATTCCTCAGCTCCGGAGCACACGTTAGCCTGGGCCCCTTGTCCTCACAGGCTCTGGGGGCCCCACTGGGGGAGCTGGGCTGGTGCTTGGCTCTGTCCTTCCCCCTCACAGCCCCACTGCAATGCTGAGGGTGTCAATGTGTGCCTCTGTGCTGCTCCCCACAGCTTCCATGGGGCAGGAGAGACCCCATGGTCTCCTCCCATTCCCTATGGGGTCAGGGGGCTGGGGCTGTTCCCAAGGGGCTGCTTTGGTGACAGTAGGGACTGCTTGGGTCGTGGCTGTGAGGGCATCCAGCCCGGTCACCCACAGAGACCTCCCCACGCTGCCTGGCTCAGCGCTGCGGCACATCCCCCATGTCGTGTCTCAGCGTGTCCCTGTTGTGTGTTTCAGCATGTCCAACACAGTCTGTGCCATGGGGTGCTCAGCAGACCACATGTGAGTACGCCATGGGGCAGCTCCTGCCACCAGCAGCTTTGCTTTCCTAAGCCTTGATCCCGCTTGGCTTCCCTGCTGGTGGTGGCTTGGGCTTCTCCGGCCAAGGGAACAGCTCTCCGCAGTGTGGGGCAGCACCGCCAGCCCCACAGCTGCTCCTGCAGCCCCACTTTGGGGCTGGTCTGTGCCTGGGGGTCTGCTGTGCACCAGGCCTGGCTGCCTGTGGTCCATGTCTCATCACTGTCCTGTCACGACAGATTCTGCCGCATCCCCGTCCCTTTGGTGGGTCTGGATCTGTGGTCAGAGCCTTGCTGGAGATTTATCCCTCTCCTGGCCTTGCTCTGGGGCTGGTCCCCACCAGGCTCAAACATCACAGAATCAACCGGGTTGGAAAGGACCTTTAAGATGATCAAATCCAACCGTTCCCAGCACTGCCAAGGCCACCACTGCCCCATGGCACTGAGGCCTCGTCTCCACACTGTGTGAGCACTGCAGGGACGGTGCCTGCAGCCCTGCCCTGGGCAGCCTGTTCCAATGCCTGAGCACCCTCTGGGGCAGGAATTGTTCCTCAGCTCCATCTAAACCTGCCCTGGTGCAGCTTGAGGCCGGTTCCTCTTGTCCCATCCCTTGTTCCTTGGGAGCAGAGGCTGATCCCAACCTCTCTCCATCCTGCTTTCAGCACTGAGGGTTTGGCTCTTCGCCGGAGGAGGCAGTGGTTTTGGAGATTGAATGGGCTGTGCACAGGGCAGAGGGGAAGGGGTCTCCTGTCTAACAGCGATGCTGTTGCCTCCCAGGGAAGTGTTTCCTCTACTGCAATGGGCTCATGGACCATCTGTACGTCTGCCAGAACGGCAACGGCTGCACCGCCTGGTACAAGGCCCCCACACGCTTCACTGGGACACTGGTAGGACTGCAGCACAGGGGGCTGGGATGGGGGCTCCCTGTCCCTGGGGGACTGCTTCCTGTCTTATCCCTCTCCCCGGTGCTCCCCCCAGGATGCCTTTGTGAAGATCACGCGTTACGAGGGCATCAGGTCCCTGTGGAGCGGCTTGCCCCCCACCCTGTGAGTGTGCCTGGGGGAGTCCCTGGGTGCTAGCGCCTGCATGAGCACATGGGCACCCCCCTGAGCCCCCTGCCAGTGCCCTCACACACCCGCCCTCCTCCCCAGGGTCATGGCTGTGCCTGCCACCGTCATCTATTTCACCACGTACGACCAGCTCCGGGACTACCTGCAGGCTCGCACAGGAAGCCAGGGGTACCACATCCCCTTGCTGGCCGGGGCCCTTGCCAGGCGTGAGTACCCCCCATGCCCACCCCATGTTCTCCCCCTCCTGTGGGTCTCTTGGAGCCCACTCAGCGCTTGGCTCTCCCAGCCCGATGCTCTGGGAGCCACGGAAGTGGCTGGAGCTGGTAAAGGATCCCCCCTCCATTGCAGTGGGTGCTGTGACGGTCATCAGCCCCCTGGAGCTCATCCGCACCAAGATGCAGTCTCGGCAGCTGAGCTACCAGGAGCTGCGGGTCTGCATCCAGTCGGCGGTGGCTCAGGATGGGTGGTTGTCCCTCTGGAGGGGCTGGGGACCCACTGTGCTGCGGGATGTCCCCTTCTCAGGTACGGCAGTGGGGACAGGCTCTGGGATGGCACTTGGGTTGGGTTGGAAGGGAGGGACCTTAAAGCTCATCCAGCTCCAACCCCTGCCACAGGCAGGGACCCCTTCCACTGGAGCAGCTTGCTCCAAGCCCCTGTGTCCAACCTGGCCTTGAGCACTGCCAGGGATGGGGCAGCCACAGCTTGAGGTGGGGGGGGGTCAAGCATTGGCCAGAGCACCCCTGCACAGGAGGAAGGCAGAGGCTGGGGTGTCCGTGGTGCCTCATCTTAGCGCTGGTGTTTCTCCTCTCCCAGCTCTCTACTGGTTTAACTATGAGCTGGTGAGAGACTGGCTCTGCAGGAAGGCCTGGCTGGATGAGGCCACGTTCATGATCAGCTTCATATCTGGGGCCATCTCCGGCACGGTGAGTATGGGGCCATGGGCTCCGCGCTGCACTGGGGCTCCATGGGGAGCAAAGGATGGGGTTGGTGGTGCAGGAGCAGAGCCCATGGGTCACTGCTGTCCCCACAGGTGGCCGCGGTGCTGACGCTGCCCTTTGACGTGGTGAAGACCCAGCGGCAGATCGAGCTGGGGCACAGCGAGGTGCACCCAGGTAAGGAGCGGGGCTGTGGGCAACCAGCACCCCTGGTGCACGTGGGGCAGCCCCAGACCCTCACCCGCTCCCCTCACCCAACAGTCGCAGCCTCCAAACCTTCCTCCACGTGGCTCCTCATGCAGCGCATCCGCGCCGAGTCCGGCACGCGGGGGCTGTTTGCAGGTAAGGACGTGGCCCCAGGCTGGGGTTTAGTGGTGACAGCGATGGGCTGATGGGGTTTACTGGTGCCCTGGTGCCACCGGGGGGCTGTTGGCGTTGTCCCCGCAGGTTTCCTGCCCCGTGTCATTAAGGTGGCCCCCGCCTGCGCCATCATGATCAGCACCTATGAGTTTGGCAAGACCTTCTTCCAGAAGCTGAACCAGGAGCGGCGGCTGCGCGGGCTCTGAGGGGGGCGGTGCTCCAGGGATGCTCCAGCTCTGCTCCGGTGCCCCAGGAGCAGCGACAGCAGCGGCTCTGCAAAGCCCAAGTGCCTTTGTGCTGCTCCCCACCTCCTGCTGCCCGTGCATGGGGACAGACCCGGACCTGCTCCCCATGCCCAGTGCACTGGGGGACACCTGTGCCTGCTGCTGTGACACTGGGGGAATGTGGAGTCCCCTGAGCTCATCCCTGAGCCTGGGTGGATGCTGCTGGATCATGGATTCATGGATGCTCAGGCGAGGATGAGGTGCAGGGCAGGAGATGGGAACTGGGGCTCTGTTGGGGACCAAACCCTCGGCGTTTCCCTGCCTGCCCGGGCCCCCTCCAGCCCCTTGCTGTCGGTAACGCACAGCCCTGCATGCTGTGGGGACACGCTCCGGACCTCTCCTCCCTCTCGGGGTGTCCCTGTGCCCTGCCAGCCCGTGGGCTCGGAGCCGGTGTGGGGACAGACCTCGCTGCTGCTCTCAGGGGCCAGTGGATGTTGTGCGCCCATCCCCTGTCCCCTTACCCCGAGGTTCTGCCCCTGCTCAGCCTGGGGCTCCAGGGGGGGATTTACCTTATTTTCTTAAATAAAAGACAGTCACCCTTGTCTCTTGGCCCAGGGATTTCTCTTCCTGTGCTCTGGGCCTGTGGAAGGTACCCCTAGAGGTGACAGCCATGTCCCTGTGCCATGGTCACCGTCACCCTCCGCCATCCTCATGGGTGCTCCCAGGACCTCTGCTTACCCCCCGTTGATGGGGTACGGGGGGGAGCCCATCGTTGGTGACCTGCTGTGGCCCAAAGGTGCCCTCCCTGCCCTGAGGGGTTCCTCAAGGGCCCTTTCCCTCTCTAGGCTGGGGGCTCTCGGATGCCGGCTCAGTTGCTGCGTTTATTGATTCCTTTTGCTCCAATGAGGCGGATGGGGCTGCATTAAAAACCAAACTCATCCGACCCAAACCCCAGGGAGGATGGGAAGGGGCTGGGGAGGGGGGGCTATCCCTGTGGTGGGGATGTTGCTGCAAGGGGGGAGAGCTGGACCCCAAAGAGGGGCACAGGCCAAGCCTCTGCAGTGTCTGGGGGAGCCCCGACCGAGCGAGGGTTTAGCCCTGATCCTCCTCCAGTGCTTCCCCCTCAGCGCTCGCTCCCCATGTTTCCCCCCCCGGCATTCACTCCCATTCCCATCCCCAGCTCGCATCAGTCCCGGTCCAGCATCCCCCATCCCAACGGGTCCATGTCTCCAGCCAGGGACCGTGCCGAGGCGCAGCTGGGATTGGGGTGTCAAGACAGAGCAGAGGGTTCCCGGTCCCGGCGGGTCCCTGGTGGGTGCTGGGGGGCCGAGGTCAGTCGCTGTGGGGCGGCGGGGCCGGGGGTCTCAGCTGGGGCTGCGGCTCGGGCTGGCTTCCGTGCTGTCGCTCACCAGGCACTCGTTGGACTTGAGGCTGGCCAAGGACTTGCAGCTGGGCAGCGAGGCCAGGGAGCCGCAGAGCCCCAGCATGGACGGGGTCGGATCCTTCCCTGCGGACACAGAGCAGGCATCGTGTGGGGGCTGCGGCCTCGCACCCCAGCCCTGCGCATCAGCGGAGATGGGGACGGGGCGTCCCTCGCTGCCCGGCATGGGGAGGGGGCTGCTGATGGGGTCAGATGCCTGGGCGCACGTTACAGGGCACAATGAGCCCCATGGGGCACCCTATGGTTATGGGGGGGCTCTTACCCAAGGGCCCCCAGGGCTCGCCTTCGCGCTTGCCCTCGCCCAGGCGCTGGGAGTCGGAGCTGAGGCTGTTCTCGGCCGAGAGCTGGTCGGTGCTCACGAAGCTGTGCCTGCGGAGGGACGTGCTGGGACAGCCCCACCACGAGGGACAGACCCCCCCGGGATGCTCCGGCATCTCCCCACTGCATCCCTGCTCCTGCAGCCTAAGTGGTACCCGCTGCGGCGGTGCCGCGGCCCTGGGGAGGTGGGATTCTGGCTGTGGGTCAGGGTGGCTCTGCCCCACCGCGGGCATTACCTCCGGTACAGTTTGCTGTCTGAGCCGCTCTCGTTGCCATTGAGGGTCCCCAGCGATGGCCACTGGTTCACCAGGGGTGTCACCATCTCCTTGGAGAGCTGCGCCAGCTGCGGGTTCTCACAGGGGATCAGCCCCGTCCTGCAGCAAAGGGGGATGCTCAGCACCTAGCACTGCCACGGATGCTGGGGAACGCGGGATGTATGGGGCGTCAGGGACCCACTACATCCCATAGGACATTTGGGACCCTCCATCTCCAAGTGGTGGCCTTGGGCAGTGCTGGGGTAAGAATTGAACTTGATGATCTTAAAGGTCTTTTCCCATGCAGCTGATTCTATGGTTCTATGTCCCACAGGGGACAGGGAGACTGCCACCCATCACATCCCACCATCACCGCAGGTCCCCACTCACAGCTGCTCCTGCAGCTCCAGGATGACGCCCTCCAGCTCCCTCTTCTCCAGCTGGTTCTGTACCATCACCTCCTCCAGCCGCAGCTTCAGCCGCTTGTTCTCTGCCTCCAGGTCCTTCAGCTGTGACTCCCGCAGCCGCACCAGCTCCTCCAGGTACCCCTGCGTGAGGCCACCGTCAGCATCCCACCAGGGCCGCCACCCCAAGGACAGCGCTGGGTCACTGCTGCCGCAGGTACCACTGGGATGCAGGAATGGGGATGCCGGAGCATCCCAGGGTACGGTTGGCACCCGAACAGCCCCATCCCAGCTCCCGGTACCTTTTGGGCATAAACAATGCGGAACTTCTGCTCCATCTTGCGCCATTTGTTGTACCAACTGTCCTCGTCGGTGACCAGGGGCAGGTAGGGGTGCTCGGGGGAGCTATCCTCGCTTGTGCTGCTCTCCACGCTGCCCCGCTCCTCCTCCTCGCTCAGGTAGTCATAACTGGGGGGATAGGGGCTCAGTGGTGCTCAGCATAGCAGCAAGGGGGTGGCACAGAGGCAGCAGGGGCCCCACCATGGGGAGGGCCCCCAGGCTCTTACCTCTGTGTGAACTTCAGGTAGGGCGTGTAGTCAATGACCACGGGCGTTTTTCCATCCATCACCTCACCCTTCAGGCAGAAGCTGAGGGGCAGGAGGAGAAGCACAGGGTGAGGGCAGCCCTGTGGGGTTGCAGCCAGCACAGGGTGCCCCTGTCCCACCGCACCACCCGCCCTGACCTGAAGTCAATGGCGCTGAGCCCAATGAGCATCCCGGTGAGCACCGTGGACTCCTCCCGCAGCATGATGGCCCCATCATCGTAGAACCGCCTGCAGGGAGACGGGGCTGCATTGTGTGCACCCACCAGCATCCAAACCACCAACCCTGGTACCCAGCCCTGGTACCCAAGTATCTGGGTACCCAGCCCTGGTACCCAAGTACCCTGGTACCCAGCCCTGGTACCCAAATACCCTGGTACCCAGCCCTGGTACGCAAGTACCCTGGTACCCAGCCTTGGTACCCAAATACCCTGGTACCCAGCCCTGGTACCCAAGTATCTGTGTACCCAGCCCTGGTACCCAAGTACCCTGGTACCCAGCCCTGGTACCCAAATACCCTGGTACCCAGCCCTGGTACCCAAGTATCTGGGTACCCAGCCCTGGTACACAAATACCCTGGTACCCAGCCCTGGTACCCAAATACCCTGGTACCCAGCCCTGGTACCCAAGTATCTGGGTACCCAGCCCTGGTACCCCTGACCCGTGCTGCTCACCTCGTGGTCCGTGTGTCCCGCAGCGCTGTGGAGATGTACTCGGACATGCGCTTCTCCATCAGCGCCACACGGATCCAGGCTCGGCCCTGCAAGGCAGTGCCCATTGGAGCTCTAAGCACGGAGACACCACCCAGTGCCATCCAGTGCCACCCAGTGCCACCAGCAGCTGCCCCTGGGCTGCAGGAGGGGATGGGAATTGGGATGGGGATGCAATAGGAATACAGTGGCGATGAGATGGAGATGGAGATAGATAGGGAATGGGATGAAGATGGGGATCAGGATAGGGATTGGGATGGGATGGGGTTGTGGAATGGGATGGGGATGTGGAATGGAATGGGGACAGGGATAGAAAGGGGATGGGAACAGGGATTGGGATGGGATGAAATGGAGATACAAAGATGATGCAGCGAGGATGGAATAGGGAATGTGGGATGGGATGGGATGTGGGATGGGATGAGGATGGGGATAGGGATGGGAATGGAATAGGGAATGTGGGATGGGACAGGATGCAGTGGAGATGCAATGGGGGTGGAATGGGATGTGGGATGAAACGGAATGAGGATGGGGATCAGAGTGAGGCTGGGTCCATGTGCCTTGTGTGTGTGAATGAAGACAGACACAGGAAGGGGAGCGTGGACGGGGCCAAGCCTGGGGCTGGCGCCTCCTGACCTTGGCCCGGGAGGTGCTGATGTTCTCCATGCTCTCGATGCTGCTGACGCAGTTGTTGGGCACCTTGCTGCAGGCCAGGCGGATGTAATCCCAGAACCCGCGCTGCCCATCCGAGCTGAACCAGCTGACGGGGCCTGCGGGCACCGGCACCGCCTCAGGGGCTGGCCCCACACCGAGCCCCCGCCCGGGCACAGGGATGTGCGGGGGGGGGCGGTACCTTTGAAGCGGTGGCTGAGGATCTGCTCGAGGATGGCGGCGAAGTTCACGAACTCCTCGGAGGAGTCGTCGATGGGCTCCGCCGTGTACTTCTCCAGCAGCGTCTTCACCGAGAACCTGCAGGGGAGCAGCACGGGTGGAGGGGACGGCACCGCGCACCCAGAGCCCAGCACCAGCACCGTGAGCTCAGCACCCAGCACCCAACACCAGCACCGGCACCTCGAGCTCAACACGCAGCACCCAACACCAGCACCCAGAGCCCAGCATCAACACCAGCACCAACATGAGCACCTACAGCCCAACACCCAACATCCAGCACCCAATACCAGAACCTAGAGCAGAACACTCAACACCCGGTGACCAACACCAGCAGCACCAACACCAATACCATCAACACCAGCACCAATACCAGCACCAGCACCGGCACCAAGACCAGTGCCAGCACCAACACCAACACCAACACCAGCACCAATACCAACACCAGCACTAACACTAGCACCAACACTAGCACCAATACCAACACCAATACCAACACCAGCACCAGCACCAAAACCAGCACCAGCACCGGCACCAAGACCAGTGCCAGCACCAACACCAGCACCAGCAGCAACACCGGCACCAATGCCACCAACACCGGCACCAGCACTGGCACCAAGACCAGTGCCAGCACCAACACCAGCACCAACACCAGCACCAATACCAACACCAGCACCAACACCAGCACCAATACCAGCACCAATACCAACACCAGCACCAACACCAGCACCAGCACCTTCACCAAGACCAGTGCCAGCACCAACGCCAGCAGCACCAGCACCAACACCAGCAGCACCAGCAACAACACCAGCACCGGCACCAACACCAGCACCAAAACCAGCACCAGCACCGCCACCAAGGCCAGCACCGCCACCAACACCACACCAGCACCAACACCCGCACACGCGCACATTCAGCGCTCACCACAGCACAAAGCACTTTTGCAGGCACAGCTTTGGGCTGAGCCTCGCTGACCCCCGTGTCCCCACGTCCCCGGGGACCCCCCCGGGCGGCCACTGCCCCCCCGCCCTGCGAGTGGCCAGGAAGGGCGAACAAAGGCCCCCTTCCTCCCGGCCGCGCGCGGCGGTGATGGCTTCCCCTTCCGCACCGCTCCCGCTCGGCACAGAGGTGCCCAGGCAGCAGCGCACGGAGCACAGGGCGGGGGGGCATCGCCCACAGGAGTCCCCGCGTCATGACAGTGGGCTCTGGAGTGCCCGTGCAATGGCAGAGAGACCCAGGGGTCCCCCCGACCCTGGCAGCAGGACCTGGGGGTCCCTGTCATGGTGACCCCAAGCCTCCGTACCCCCCCATCACCCCCATCGCAGCCCCCAACCAGGGGCTGAGGTGGGGGGGTTCACCCCATTCCACACTTGGGGGCTGGGGCAGGAAGGGACCCCCCAACACCCTCCGGGTCCCCCTTATCCCTCCCCCCCGCCGCGGTCCATCCCGGCGTCTCCATGACAACCCGCATTCTCCATCGCAGCCTTCATCCCTCCATCCCCGCCGCCTGGAGCGGCCCCTGACGTCACTTCCTTGGACCCCCACCCGCGGGGGGGGGGTGTCCCCGGACCCAATTCTCCCCCCCCAAATCCCCCTTATCCCCCCCCGTACCCCCCTCTCTGGCTGCCCACAGCCCCAGCACCCTCCCTGTTGCTGTTGTACCCCCCCTCCCCGTCGCACCCCCTGCACCCCCCTTCCCACATCCCCATCCTCCTCCTCGTCCCCCTCCCCCAAACCTGAATCTCCCCCCAAAATGCGACTGCAGCAATAACAAACACACACATAACCCCCACGACGCGGAGGGGGGGATGAAGATGAACCCCGCATCCCTCCTCCCCATCCATCCCCCACCTCCCATCTCCTCCATCCCCCCCCAAGCGTACAGGGGGTGTCCCCCCCCCACTGTGGTCCCCCCGCACCTGCAGACCGTGATGAGGTTCTTCCTCTCCACGGCGATGTTCCTGGAGGAAGCTTTCTTGGAGGAGAGCCCCAGCGCCATGGCAGCCTGCACGCAGCCCGCTGCCATTCAGCGCCGGCCGCCGCAAGGCCACGGCCGCGGGCGATGCCCCTTCCCCGTGGGCCACCCCCCCGGCACCGCGCAGGCTTTGCTCCGCCACCCCCCCCCCCCCACCTCCCCGGTGCCCACGGCAACCGCCGCCCGCCCCCCCCCCCAAAAAAAAGCAGGATGCGGGGCCTGATGCTCTCCCCGCCTCCGGTCCCCAAAATCTTGGCTCTGGGGAGGGGGCGATGGGGAGAAACGGGGGGGGGGGGGGAGGGTGTGAACGGAGCGATCCCAGGGGTTGGGATGTGGGGAATAAGAGGGGGGGCAGCGATCCCAGGTGATGGGATGGGAGGGGGGGAGTAAGGGGGGGGCAGCGATCCCAAGGGATGGGATGGGGTCAGTAAGGGGGGCGGGCAGCCATGGCGGAGGGTGGGATGAGGTGGGATGGGATTGGATGAGGGGAGTAATGTGGAGGGCAGCGATCCCGGGGAACGGGGGGCTGCTTTCTGCAGGGCTCAGCCCCACATCCTGGTGTGCCACCTGTGGGGGCAAAGGCACAGGGGGAGGAAGCACTGTGCAGAGTGCGTTGAGCTCACGCACCCCCCCCCCCCCCCCCGGCCC